>NC_057804.1:72204039-72226884 GCF_018294505.1 Triticum aestivum
CTCTGTGTCTTCTGCTGACTAGGACGCAGAGAAGACATTCGACAGTTTCAATAGAATGCATATGATTTGGACAGATAGAGTTTGAGATAGAAAGCATAGAGGGGTTAGGGTCCGATCACATTCACTTAGTTCAAAAGATTCAACTTGAAGACATAGCTATAAGTGAATGTTGTAGAGGACAGAAAGCTAGTATATATATATATATATATATATATATATATATATATATATATATATATA
The DNA here is from genome assembly GCF_018294505.1 of Triticum aestivum. Lineage (NCBI taxonomy): Eukaryota > Viridiplantae > Streptophyta > Magnoliopsida > Poales > Poaceae > Triticum > Triticum aestivum. Next base: position 72,204,280 of record NC_057804.1, read on the forward strand.
TATATATGCAATCAACTCATCATAGCACAGAAAATCATGAAGATAAATAGAAACTGAAGACAAACCAAATGTGAAGTCTTTGCAAAAGTAACGCCATGAGTGAAACACTTCAAACAGAGAAATTTGATGGTGGCGTTACCCACCGTATAGGAAGTATTAGACCCAGACACGGCGCACAATTATCATGGCGCTCCGAAGTCAAATTCCATGTTAATGTATTCACACTCAGAGTGTAAATCTTCATTGATTGAAGATATACCTTACTTCGTGTGTTGCACATCTAAGTCATCAACATGCATAAGTGTTAGGATGTGTGCCTGATCACAGGACATTAGAGGATTCCAAGATATTTAGGTCACACCATAACTTGCAAAACCTTTTCTCATCCAAGGGCTTTGTGAAGATATCTGCCAGTTGCTCTTTAGTGTTGACGTGCATGATATCTATATCTTTCTTCATAACATGATCTCTGAGAAAGTGATGACGTATTTCAATGTGCTTTGTCTTCGAGTGCTGAACTGGATTGTTGGCTATCTTGATGGCACTTTCATTGTCGCAGAAGAGAGGTACTTGTTTCAGGTTGATGCCATAATCCTTGAGAGTTTGCTTCATCCATAGAAGCTGAGCACAACAGGATCTAGCAGCAATGTATTCAGATTTAGCAGTTGAGAGTGATACATAGTTCTGCTTCTTTGAAGACCAACAGACAAGTGATCGACCAAGAAAATGACATGTGCCTGATGTAGACTTGCGATCCACCTTGTCACCAGCATAATCAGCATCCGAGAATCCAACTAGGTCAAACCTTGAGCCCTTTGGATACCATAATCCGAGTGTTGGGGTGTAAGCCAAATATAGAAGAATTCGCTTCACAGCTAAGTGATGTGATTCCTTTGGTGCCGCTTGGAATCGAGCACACATGCAAACACTAAGCATAATATCTGGCCTAGATGCACATAAATAAAGCAAAGAACCAATCATGGAGCGGTATACCTTTTGATCGAACACTTTACCATTGTCGTCGGGACCAAGATGGCGTTTGGCTGGCATTGGCGTCGTGTAGCCTTTGCAGTCTTCCATTCCAAACTTCTTCAGACAATCGTTGAGGTACTTTTCTTGAGATATGAAGATGTCATTGCTTTGCTGACGAATTTGAAGACCAAGGAAGAACTTTAGCTCACCCATCATGGACATTTGATATTGCTCTTGCATCATGTACCCAAACTCATCACTGTACTTCTGGTTGGTGCAGCCGAAGATTATGTCATCCACATATATTTGGCACACAAATAGTTCACCATCATATGTCTTCGTGAAGAGTGTGGGATCGAGGGATCCTGGTTTGAAGCCTTTGCTATTCAGGAAGTCTTTGATTGTATCATACCAGGCACGAGGAGCTTGTTTGAGGCCATATAGTGCTTTGTTTAGCTTGTACACCATATCAGGATGTTTTGGATCTTCAAAGCCAGGTGGTTGTGCGACATACACTTCTTCTTCAATCTTGCCATTGAGGAATGCACTTTTCACATCCATTTGATATAGCAAGATGTTGTGATGTTTAGCATAGGCTAGCAGTATGCGAATAGCTTCAAGCCTGGCAACAGGAGCAAATGTTTCATCGAAGTCAATTCCTTTAACTTGAGTATATCCTTGAGCCACAAGACGTGCTTTGTTTCTGACGACTTGACCATGCTCATCTTGCTTGTTTCGATATATCCATTTTGTTCCTATAATGTTATGCTTACGAGGGTCAGGTCGCTTGACAAGTTCCCAAACATTATTCAGCTTGAACTGTTGAAGTTCTTCTTGCATGGCTTGAATCCATTCAGGTTCCATAAAAGCTTCAGCAACTTTCTTCGGTTCTAATATTGACACAAATGAAAAGTGCCCACAGAAGTTTGCTAACTGTGTTGCTCTTGAGCGAGTAAGCGGACCAGGCGCATTGATGTTGTCAATTATCTTCTCAATTTGTACTTCATTTGCAACACGAGGATGAACTGGACGAAGACCTTGCTCATGCTGATCATTGTCATCATTGGAAGTATTGTCTTCGGTCTGAGCATTGTCTTCAGGTTGGTTTGGTGCAGAAATGATAAGTTCCTCTTTAGGTTGTGCTTCAGAGGGCATGATCTCACAAGTTCCCATCAGCTTGATAGATTCACAGGAAGGAGCTTCATCAAGTGTGCTTGGCAGGAGCTCCCGTTGTGAACCATTGGTTTCATCAAATCGCACATCCACTGTTTCAACGATTTTGTAGTGGAAGAGGTTGAAGACTCTGTAAGAGTGTGAATCCTTTCCATAGCCAAGCATGAAGCCTTCGTGAGCTTTGGGTTCAAATTTTCACTTGTGATGGGGATCCTTGATCCAGCATCTAGCTCCAAAGACTCTGAAGTAACTGACATTTGGCTTCTTGCCAGTAAGGAGCTCATAGGATGTTTTGCCCAGAAGCTTATGGATGTAGACACGGTTGATGATGTGACAAGCTGTATCAATGGCTTCAGGCTAGAACTTTCTTGGTGTCTTGTACTCGTCAAGCATTGTTTGAGCCATCTCGATGAGGGTTCTATTCTTGCGCTCTACAATGCCGTTTTGCTGAGGTGTGTATGGAGCAGAAAATTCATGAGTGATTCCCATTGTATCCAGATAAAGATCAAGGCTGGTGTTCTTGAATTTAGTGCCGTTATCACTTCTGATATGCTTGATCTTGACGCCATAATTGTTCATTCCTCGATTGGCGAATCGTCTGAAGACATCTTGTACTTCAGTCTTGTAGAGAATTATGTAAACCATGTATATCTTGAGTAGTCATCAACAATAACGAAGCCATAGAGACACGCCGTTGTTGTGAGGGTGGAGTAGTGAGTAGGTCCAAATAAGTCCATGTGTAGCAGCTCGAAGGGTTGAGATGTTGTCATGATTGTCTTCGAGGGATGCTTGGCCCTTGTCATCTTCCCAGCTTCGCAAGCACCGCACAAATGATCTTTCTTGAACTTGACACCTTCGATGCCTATGACATGCTTCTTCTTGACGAGAGTGTGCAAGTTCCTCATGCCAGCGTTCCCTAGCCTTCGATGCCAGAGCCAGCATTCTGAAGCTTTTGCAAGAAGACATACGGCAAGCTGTGGACCTGCTGAGAAATCTACCATGTATAGATCACCTTTCCTATACCCTTCAAAGACTAGAGACTTGTCAGATTCCATTAGTACAAGGCAACGATATTTTCCAAATATCACAATCATGTTTAAGTCACAAAGCATTGAGACAGACATTAAGTTGAATCCAAGGGATTCAACAAGCATCACTTTATCCATGTGTTGATCCTTTGAGATTGCAACTCTACCTAGACCCAATACCTTGCCTTTACCAGTGTCAGCAAATGTGATTTGACTCTTGTCGGATGGACGTAAGGTTGAGTCCATGAGAAGACTTCGATCACCAGTCATATGATTAGTGCATCCGCTGTCAATAATCCAATTTGAAGCTTTTGGTGACATGCCCTACAGTGCAGTTAGGAGGATAGGCTTCACAAGGTATGTTGTGAAGCATAAGCAGTTGATGCATACATGGATTATCACAGCATAGATGAAAGTTAGCACATAGTATGACAGGTAAGCGATTCATATGTGGAATACATAGTAAGTCATTTTATCATGCGTCCCTTTATGTTTTAGGTCCCCAGCAATAGTATCGGACGCCATTGATTGCTGGCTGGAGACCATGTTCTGCAAAAGAGAGTTAATTCTTCTTCACCACCCACATCTTTAGGGGTGGCTTAGAAGCAATGAGTCTAAGTGCAGCATCTGAGAATTTTGGCTTTGAAGCCCTAGCAAATAGCTTTGCAGGAGATGAATGATACTCATGTGAATAAGCAGAAAAGTTCTTAGTTCTATGAACATAGCGGTTTGAAGACACACGCTCATATTCATGAGTCTGAGTATGATTTCCCTGCAAAACATTGGCGTTAGGGTGACTCAAGTGAGTCTTGTGTTCGTAAGTAGCCATTGGACCATATGATGCCTTTGATCTGGGGTTTGTCTCCTTCCCTGGTGGTGTCATGATGACATTCACTGGAAGATTCTCAAGGCAGCTTTTGGGAACCCAGATCTTCTTCATAGGAGGTCCATTCCTGCAGTTAGTACCAATATACCTAGCAAACACTTCACCATTCTGATTTTTGAACAGTTTATAGTTTGCGTCAAAGGATTCATCAATGATAATAGGGTTAGCGCAGGTAAATCCAGATAAAGTGGATGGATCCACTGAAGGTTCCTTTGCAGCAACCCATGTGGTTTTGGGATACTGCTAAGGCTTCCAATAGGAACCATCAGCATTCATTTTCCTCTCGAACCCAACACCCTCTTTCCTAGGGTTTCAGTTCAGAATCTGCTTTTTGAGGACATCACAAAGTGTCTGATGTCCCTTCAAACTTTTGTACATCCCTGTTTCAAGCAATGTCTTCAACCTAGCATTTTCATCAATAATAGTAGTGGTATCCTTAGAAGAGGGGTTAGTTACCACATCAGTAGTTGAAGACAGAGCAACAGTAGCAGCAGTGGAACATTCAGCAACAGAGGCAGCGTTATAACGCTCAATGCATTTTAAGCATGGTGGTTCAAATTCATCCTGAGCGGGACTGATCTGTTGAGTGCGAAATGACTCATTCTCTTTTTGAAGATCTTCATGAGCCACTTTCAGTTTCTCAAGCTCTTGCTTCCTTTGAAGATAATCATAGGAGAGCTTTTCATAAGTGGTTGAGAGCGTCTCATGAAGACTTTCAAGTTCTTGATACTTAGCATGAAGATTTTTTATGTCTTCAACTAAGGACTGTGAACATGTCATTTCCCTGTCCAATAGGTCATCGCTTTTGTCTAACAGTTTTTGAGTATGTTCCATAGCCCTTTGCTGTTCAGTAGCAATTTTAGCAAGTGTTTTGTAGCTGGGTTTAGATTCACAATCAGAGTCATCTTCACTTGATGTTTGAAAGTAAGCATTGCGCAATTTTACCTTGGCACCGTGTGCCATGAAGCAGTAGGTGGGAGCAGGATCGTCCTTGTCATCATCAGCGTTGGTGTGGGAGTCATTGTCTTCAGTGTTGAAGATGGACTTTGTGACGTAGGCTGTGGCCAGAGCCAGACTTGCAACGCCAGAGTCGGACTCAGCTTCAGATTCCACATCTGCCTCCTCAGAAGCAAACTCCTCCTCGGAATCCATTTCCTTGCCAACAAAAGCACGAGCCTTGTCAGATGAGCTCTTCTTGTGAGATGAAGACCTTGATGAGGACTTGGAAGAAGACTTCGAAGATTTCTTCTTCTTCTTGTCATCGGAGTCATATTCCTTGCTCTTCTTCTTCTTCTTCTCATTGTCCCACTAAGGAGACTCGGAGATGTAGTGCCCAGGCTTCTTACACTTGTGACATGTTCTCTTCTTGTTGTCTTGAGTGGAAGCTTCATCATTTCTTGAACTGGATCGTGAAGACTTTCTGAAGCCCTTCTTCTTGGTGAATTTCTGGAACTTCTTCACAAGCATAGCAGGCTCCCTTCCAATGTCTTCAGGATCGTCAGAACCGCAGTCAGATTCTTCTTCTTCAGATGAAGCACGAGTTCGGCCATAGTTGGGGCCATAGATATCTCTTTTCTCAGAAAGCTGGAACTCATGTGTGTTGAGCCTCTCAAGTATATCAGACGGATCGAGTGTCTTGAAGTCAGGACGTTCTTGTATCATGAGGGCAAGGGTGTCAAAGGAGGTGTCAAGTGATCTCAGCAGTGTCTTGACAATTTCATGCTTGGTGATCTCAGTGGCACCGAGAGCCTGAAGCTCATTTGTGATGTCGGTGAGGCGATCAAATGTGAGCTGGACATTTTCATTGTCGTTTCTCTTGAAGCGGTTGAAGAGATTGCGAAGAACACTGATTCTCTGGTCTCTCTGAGTAGAGACGCCTTCGTTGACCTTGGATAGCCAGTCCCAGACTAGTTTTGACGTTTCCAGAGCACTCACGCGACCATACTGTCCTTTGGTCAGATGACCACAGATGATGTTCTTTGCAGTCGAGTCCAGTTGAATGAACTTCTTGACATCAGTAGGGGTGACACCTTCACCAGTTTTGGGAACGCCATTCTTGACGACATACCAGAGGTCGACATCAATGGCTTCAAGATGCATGCGCATCTTATTCTTCTAGTAGGGATATTCTGTTCCATCGAACACGGGGCAAGCAGCGGAGACTTTGACTATCCCTGCAGTCAACATAGCTAAACTCCAGGTGGTTAAACCGAATCACACAGAACAAGGGAGTACCTTGCTCTGATACCAATTGAAAGTGCTAGTTATCGACTAGAGGGGGGGTGAATAGACGATTTTTATCAAAGTCATCAAAACGTGGAAGTTTCGAAGACAAACAATAGAAATAACCTAATTCATATGCAGCGGAAGATAAACTACAACAAGCAAGCCATAGTCAAGTATGCAATAGCGTTAACATACGAATACTAATAGCAGCTAGGTAGTAGGATCACGATGGAAGATAGTATGAAGCCAATTAACAATAGTAGTCAAGCAATGAAGTCAATCAGATAAGACAAATAAGCATCGACTTCACGAAGACAAACTCAAGGTAAAGGAGGGAAGAGATAGAACTAGTTGCTTGTTGAAGACACAGGATTTGTTGGACCAGTTCCAGTTGCTGTGACAACTGTACGTCTGGTTAGGGAGGCTGAGATTCAACTCAGAAGACCGTGTCTTCACCTTATTCCCCTTGAGCTAAGGTCACTTAGTCCTCGCCCAATCACTCTGGTAAGTCTTCAAGGTAGACTTCCAAACCTTCACAGACTTCGTTCACCCGGCAATCCACAATGACTCTTGGATGCTCAGAACGCGACGCCTAACCGGCTGGAGGATTCACAGTCCTCAAGTGTAATAAGTCTTCAGGTCACACAGACAGAAAGACTTCAGTGATGCCTAACACTCTTTGGCTCTGGGTGTTTGGGCTTTGTCCTCGCAAGGATTTCTCTCTCTCAAATGCTTCGAGGTGGGTTGCTCTCAAACGACAAAAGCCATATACTAACTCTGAGCAGCCACAAATTTATGGTGTAGGGGGTGGGCTATTTATAGCCACTAGGCAACCCGACCTGATTTGTCCAAAATGACCCTGGGTCACTAAGGAACTGACATGTGTTCCAACGGCCAGATTTCAAACACACGCGGCAACTTTACTTGGGCTACAAGCAAAGCTGACTCATCCAGCTCTGGATAAGGTTTGCTCTCATTGTCTTCGCTCGAAGACATAGGATTTGAGTTGAGCATTACTTCAGTCACTCTGACTTAGTTCACTTGGACCCCACTTAACAGTACGGTGGTTCCTATGACTCAACAAAGAAGAAAAGGAAAAAAAAGAATCCACATAGTCTTCGCGCTCCAGAGTCTTCACGCAATGTCTTCTCATGTCATAGTCTTCAATATGAATATCTTCTCATACCACCATTGTCTTCAATGTCTTCATACATTTTTAGGGGTCATCTCCGGTAGGTAAACCAAATCAATGAGGGACACTACCTGCGTTATCCTGCAATTCTCACAAACGCATTACTCCCTCAACCAACTTTGTCGTCAATACTCCAAAACCAACTAGGGGTGGCACTAGATGCACTTACACCCCCCAATGAAGAGGATTATGAACCTCATATTAACCCGGACACATATGAAGGGGAATTCTTCCAAGAAACACGTCTTTCCAAAAAACGTTTCAAGAACTGCTCTACTTCACCCCAGAACATTGAAGTAGACAGCGACAGTGAACCCGACTTCACCCCTTAGCCGAAACAAGAAGAGCCTGAACTAGAAGAGGTTACTGTTGCGGATGACCTGTCAATGCTTGACCGATTACGTAGAGGTGGCCTTCCACATGATGATGCATTTATTAAGGATGATGATGAGCACGTCATTACTGATAGTGATGATGATGATGCATTTATTGATCCCGGAGCATTTATTGAACCCGACAATCCAAATTATTATTAGGTATTTAATTTTTTATGTTGTACTTGATTTATATAATTACTTGTATGATTGTATGATTTATATAGTTACTTGTATAATTTTCTTACTTTGTATGATTGTTTGTTATACATATTTCCATGGTCTTGATATACGTCCTCGTCGGCTCTCGCCCGCTTTATGATTCGGATGTGGTAAATTCTCTTTTATAACTATTTGTTGCATTTTGCATTTATGACAATTATGGCCATCAAACTGACATAGAGATATTTTAATCTAGGAGGTATGTGAACTGGAATTTGCAACTGACCCTCTTGTCAAGAAGTTAAATTTAGTTGAAAAAGAAAATGAGTATTTGAAAGAAAAAATTAAAAGAATTGAAAAAGAGAAGATGAAATTGGAGTTGTATGTTGCCGATGTCGTCGATCATCACAAGATGAAGATGAATGCAATGCGCTTGAAGATGGATGCAATGCGCTTGAAGATTAAGAAGATTAGAAAATATGCCATTGATAATGAGGCTTGGTATCATTATGCCGTTGGATCGATTGTTACCTTAGTTGCGATCTTCATTGCATTTGTTGTGATGAGGGTAAGTTTTCTCTAGTGTTTTGCTTAACAAATGCATACTTAGCTTACTTTCCTCCTAAATGGCATAATTACCTAAGTTAGACAAAAAATGAGCTATACTTAGCTTCTTCAGTTCATTTATGACATACTTAGCATACTTAGGTAAAAAATGGCATGATAATCTTTGTTACCTCCAAAATGATATAGACTTAGCTTATTTTCCTTGAAAATAACATAATAACCTCACTAAGCTCCAAAATGACCTATTTACCTAGCTTAGCTCTAAAATGGCCTACACTTAGCATTTTTACCTAGCTTAGTAATAAAATGGCATTTTTACCTACCTTAGTTAGAAGAAGAAGAAGATAAAGGAGAGGAGGGGAGATTAAGAAAGAGAAGAAAAAAATCTTCTTCTTCTTTTTCTTCTTCTAACTTTCTTCTTTCCCAATTTGCAGATTTGCTTTAGATGAGGAAGCTTGCGTTGATGGAGTCTACTCTTCTCTTTATGCTTTATTCTTGTTTTGATTTTGTAGGATGAACAATGTGAAACTTGCTACCTATATATGTATGTATGAATGAAACCATTGTATGCTTGTTGTTGGATATGTTGGCTAGCTATATATGTTGCATATGGACTTTTGATTTGCATATGTGTTGGATGATCATATCCATATGGCAGGGATATGATTTCGTATGTATATGTGTTAGTATGCTTGTCGAAAGTATTTTCATGTGTGTGTGTGTGTGTGAAATTATGTGAAATTGAATGAATTTAAGAAAAAACAGGGGCTATACAGGATCTTTGTCGTCTGCTGGCAGACGGCAAAGAGCTTTGCCATCAGCCAGCAGACGGCAAATATGCCACGTGTCAGCTACCTATGCAACCTGGGGGCAATGGGATGGCTATTTGGTTGCTTTGCAGACGGCAAAAACCATTGCATCTTTGCCGTCCGCCAGCGGACTGCAAAGTAGCCAAATAGGCCAGCCCCCAGGTGCTGCCACGTGGCCTGCTATGCCGTCTGCTGGCAGACGGCAAAGATGCAAAGGTCTTTGCTGTCCGCTGGCAGACGACAAAGATGAAAAGGTCTTTGCCGTCTGCCAACGGACGACAAAGCACGCCATTAACCCCTTAACGGACCTAAGCTGACACGTGTGCCGCCTAGGCCATTTGCTGTCTGCTGGCGGACGGCTAGCTGGAACCGAGCAGAACCTCGCCATGAAGACGTATGATGCCGTCGGAAAGCCGGTTGAGGACCTCCGGCCGCCCCACCCCGGTCCCATCACGCGCCGCCAGCCGGCCATAGCCGAACCACGACGGATCTGGTTGGGACGCCAGATCCACAGCCACCGCCGCCACCCATCGCATAGCGGAGAATCCCACGAAGGACCTCGCCAGCCCTGGGTTCGTCGGCTGCCGCCGCACAGCCAGGACGCCGCCGTGGCTGCCGCACGAAGACCCCGACGAGGCGCCCCAGCCGCCTGATGGGAGATCCATCGCTTCCCTCCTGCCCTAACCCTTTAGGCGTCGGGCGCCGCCACCACCACGGCCAGTGCCGGCGGCAGCGGCGGCAGCGATCTGCCTCGCGGGAAGGCTGGCGCGTGAGGAACTAGGTCCCCCTGGAGTCGGCCTGGGTGTCGACGCGAGTGGGTCGTGAGAGGGAGGGGGAGGGGGTCCTTGACAACATAATCTATCTTGTATCTTATTTCGTAGTTGGTACACAAAGAGATACCAAACTCATTTGTTTCTTGGGGGTTGATAAATTCTATGCCATCCACTTAATTTTTTTTACCACTTACAACAAACCTTTCAGATGGGGGCCTAATAATTGGCTATCCAATAGAATATCTAGTCATTAAATCTGGTATATATGCGTGCATTAAAAGAAAGAGCGCTCATACCATTGCTCTTCTTCTGGTATGATTTTTTCTTCTCTTCATGCTGGATCTTAGGGGCTCTGGTACGAACGTATGGAGTCATACCGTTGCTCATCTTGTGGTCTGCAATCCCAGATGATTTTTTTTTTTTGCCTCTCTTTTGACCTAAAATAGTTTCACGGGCAGATGGCAATCAAGTAGCACAAGTTGGCGCACATGTGCGTGCTTAGATGGATTCTAGAAAGTGCTTTAAGTCCTTCAAAACAAATCATGCGTGCACTTTCAGACGGAGTCCATGCATGCATGCATCAGACATTAGATACGTGCCAGCTACATCGGAAAAATAAAGTAGGTATAGGCCAGCTTAATTGATCTCTGATTATCCTCTAGGAGATCTTTTTTTTTTTGAGGGGTCCTCTAGGAGATCTTTTGATATCCATCTACATAGCTTTCTTACCCTTTCTTGAAGCAGGCCGCCTTTGATGAATCTTTTGAGAGTAAGCATGTGTAAAGCACTATTAGATACGTGCACAACGACGTGCAAGTTCTCTTCCACAATCTTCCATTCAGTTAGAACATATATGCTACTTATTTTCATTCTTTATAAAGCGGCCAGCCAAATCTTGCGTTCATGCATGGGTGGTCCTTCTGAAACTGGTACTTGTGATTTGGGGGATCTCGACATTATTATATGTAGGATTTTATCCGAGATCATTTGACCTTACGCAGGAAGTTATGCATTTGGCTCAGATGATTCTGTCTCTCCTCCCGGTCAAAAATATTTCTTCTTGGCGGTCTCACAGTCAAAAGTTAAGCCTTTATTGCCGATACATTTGACATTTCTAATAGGATTATTTTTTAAACTAAGCTGAAACTGCGGCGTCGTGACCTCCTCCCCCGTGCGGCGGCGCCGTGCCGCACCGGGGCCTCCCCGTCAGGCCTCCCTCTCCTCCCCGCCGGGCATCCCTCTCCTCCCGCCGCCGCCGCCGAGGGCATCGCAGGCTAAGCCTGCGGGCTACAGCGGCGGCGGCGGCAATCTTCCTTGGCCGGCGATCGGATCTGGGTGGCGGCGACCTACTCCGGCCGATTCAAGGGCGGTGGCGCAAGCCGGTGGCGACCAGGGTTGTCATGCTGGCGGCGGCGACGAAGAGATCACGTCGGCGGCTATGGTGTCCGATCTGGATCCCTTTCGGATCTGGATGGTGGTTCCTCGAGCCGTCGTGCGCATCCTTTGTTCCGGCGTGGCAAGCGACCTCTGGACTAGGCACGCGACACGAGGACGTCGGGGGCTCCGGCCCTGGGTGTGGAGGTGGTGGCCATCTTCTTCGCCGGAGGAGGTCGGCTAGATGGTTGTGGATTCTCGCATCCAGTCCCGGCGTAGAGTGGGGAGACGAGGCTGCCGGTGAAAACCGTGCTATGGCTCAGGTCATGGTGGCCATGGCGATGTTTTCACGTCGTTATCTTGTTGAAGACATTGCCTCTGCAGCTTCTGGCAACTTGCTTGCGCTGCTCTGGGTGAAAACCTAGATCCGGAGTTTTCGGATCGGACGATGGCGGTGCTTTTGGCGTCGTTTTCCCTCATGGGGGCATCATTTTCTGAGCAGCGACTGGATGCAGGACCAGATGACGGATTCTTTGGTGGAGCGATGCGGCATCTCACTCATTGATGGCGGCGGGTCTCGACGACATGGCGCTGTGGTGACTCTGCGTCCGATGCGCGGAGATGGACTCGCGCAGGAGGGTGACGCGGTCTGGCGTAATGGTGGCGTTGACGGCAGCTAGACCAGGCAAGATAGATGCAGCAGTACAGCTCTGAAGATGGATTGGTGGTAGGTGGCTGCGGCGACCTCAGACCCGGCAGGCGTCCTGGTTGAGAAGTGCGCCGGACTGGTAGGTGACCCATACCCGGCAGGCGTCCTGGTTGGGACCTCAGGTTTTAGATGTTAGGTTTGGCTGTGAGGTCTGTTTGGTACTAGGCCCAGACTATCAGCATCCCTTCATCATTTGGATAGGAGTAGCGACACTTTTGTTGCCTAGACGGTGGCTTCAGTCTTACTGTTGTATGACTTTGTATGGTCTTGTGTGAATAATTAATAAAGTAGTTGTACGCATCGTTCAGATGCAGAGGCCGGGGGTCCTCCTCCATTTCAAAAAAAAATCCAGTGCAAAAGAAAATCCAGTGCATTTACGTAATTTCTGTATGTCTCTCTACTTTATTTTTCTCACAACAAGATATTCTTTTGCTTGGTAATAAATTTGGAGCACTAATAAGTTATTCACTTGTCTTAACTTCATTTTTCCTAATGTCAGTATGAGAGTAGTGTTTCTTGTTTTGAATAGGATTTTTTAATAGAGATTCCGGCCTCTCCATCAAGATTCTTGTGTACGTACGAGAGAGAAAGAGAGAGCACTTTACTCTTTGATGAAGCACGCCAAGGGAGTACGATGCGGCTCGTCAGGCCATCTTTATTTGTGAAAAAAGCAGGCAGCGCATGGATAGGAATATGATACCTGCAGGCGCGCCTTTGTCCTTTACGGCGCTTGCTCGTAGTCGATCGCCTACGCATGCAAAACAATGCAGACTGAGACTGATCGTGATCGGGTCGGTATTGCTCTGCGTACGACTTCGTACGTACGATGGATACTATGACTTACATATTATCAGGTGGATACATATGTTTTTTTTAGATGGCGGGTGCATATGTTTGCGTGTTGTTCTACACCGTAAGTTGCTTCAATCATGCGGCTCTTGTGCTCCTAATAATAAGCTTACTATGCATCCCTCCGTCATTTTCTTTTGTGCGTCACATTTCTCTATCTTTTTTTTTTGAAAACTTCCTATTCTTCAACCATGGCAGTACAACGAACACCAGAAAAAATAAAAATTACATCCCGATCTGCAGACCATCTAGCGACGACTACAAGTACTGAAGCTAGCCGAAGGCGCACCGCCGTCATCACCCCTTCCTCGCCGGAGTCAGACACAACTTGTTATAGTAGACAGTCGGGAAGTCGTCATGCTAAGGCCAAATAGGACCAGCGCACCAGAACAGCAACCACAGCCGATGAAGAATAACATAGATCAAAAGGATCCAACCCGAAGACACACAAATATAGACGAACAACAGCCAGATCCTAGCAAATCCACGAAGACAGATCCGCCGGAGACACACCTCCACACGCCCACCGACGATGTTGGACGCACCACCGGAACAGGGGCTAGGCGGAATGATATTTATTCCATCTTTAGGGAGCCGCCGCCGTCTCACCTTCCTGAGCAGGACACAAACCCTAACAAATCTCAAAGGAACGAGTAACAACGGAGTCCTCCGGCCGGCCCTTGCCAGGATCCACCGCGCCGCCATGACCCTAGAGCCACCAGAGACAAGGCAGACCTGCGGTGGCGTCTCTATCTTGGTGATATATCTCTATCTTATACTACCTTTCTTTTGTGGGTAATCATATATATACTACTAATACACTGTGTAAAATGCACTCCCAATTCATAAAGCAAAACAAACTTTTTCCTCTAGGGTTTCCTAGAGTCCACCTTATCCTCCGACGGTGACGCCGGAGTTCCACCACAATCCTACCGATCGCGCGACCGCTTCTAGCTGGCGATCGTCCGTTCTAAGATCTCGAGAGATTGCCCGCGGGGCAGCATGGAGAACCAGGAAAATCGAGAGGGTGGGAGTGGTAAGCCGGGAGAGCAGAAGGAGCTAGGGTTTAGGGGCGAGAAGGCGGACGTGATAGAGGAACTCACTGAGATCGAGGCTAACTGGGATCCTGTTGCTGGCGGTCCTTCGGAGGAGAGGGGGGAGGAAGATGACGATGCCAGCGGCGAAGAGGAGGAAGAGGGGTGGGATCAAATTGGTCCCGATCCAGCGCTGGAGGATGCTTTCGAAGGGCTTAGGCTTCATGGTGAGGAGGAGGAGGAGGACCTCGATCTATCAGGGGAAGTGGAAGAACTAATCAAGGATGTGAGGTGGTTGTGCTTATTTAAGGTTCATACAATGAGGCCGTTTAGCCATGCGGCGGTGTTAAACTCGATGAGGAACGCGTGGTCATGTGCTCAAGGTGTGACCTTCAATGTCAAAGGGCCGAACCTGTTCTTAGCTCAATGTCATTGCTTGGGGGATTGGAAGCGAGTGATGGAAGGAGGACCATGGCAATTCCGTAGAGATCCAGTCGTCATTGTGGAATATGACGAGTTTACCAATGTGGTTGAATATGCATTGGACATGTATCCTCTCTGGGCAAGAATCAAAGGGCTGCTAGATGTCCTCACGGGGAAGAAGGATCTAGCGGAAAAAGTGGCCAAGAAGATGGGGGAGCCACCATTTACGCTGGTGGTCAATGTGGGGAAGATCAACCCTTCTAGTTACTTAAGGGTAAGAGTCGTTGTGAATGTCAAGAAGCCTCTGGTTAGGTTTGTGCCAATTACTCTAAAGGAGAGGAAGAAATACCCTGTCAGCTATGAGAAGCTACCAGATTTTTGTTACTTTTGCGGATGTCTGGGACATGTGGTGGAAGAGTGTGGGGATGGAATCCATGATCCGGCTAATTGTGAGTGGGGGACTAGTTGCATTGGAGCAATGAGCCTGCTATGGCGGGAGCTGATTGGGGTTGAGGTAGAGGGTGGACAGCAGCAGGCAGAGGGGGTAACGCCCCAAATGGAGTTAGTAGAGGGGGTGGTAGAGGAAGCGAAGGTCTGGGTGGTAGGGGAGATAGAGGATCGCAGCCAGAGGTGAGGGATGAAGCTGCTGCACCAAAGGGAGGGGCGGGTGTCTTATTGGTGCCTCCTTTTAAGAATATGGGAGAAGATGATGGCAAATCAGCCCGCAAAAGAGTAATTGGCACTGATGGTGCAGTTATCGTCAGAGGGCAGCTAGTGCCGAACCTGGCGGGAAAGGTCCCGAGTACAGTTCTGCTATTAGAAGGAGGTAGTGGATCCGAAGTAAATGAGGTGATTCCCTCTACATCTACACCAAGCAGAGTGCCTATTGTGAAAAGGAGGAAGCAAGATGGCGATGGAAATGATGTGGACACGGTCATGACAACTGAGGCAACCTCCTTCGCGGAGGACCGCCGGGCCCAATGAATGTGTTAAGATGGAACTGCCGGGAGGGGGGAATACCTGGACATCTACACCAGGCAGAGTGCCTATTGTGAAAAGTAGGAAGCAAGATGGCGATGGAAATGATGTGGACACGGTCATGACAACTGAGGCAGCCTCCTTCGTGGAGAGTCCGAAGTAAACGAGGCGATTCCCTCTACATCTACACCAGGCAGAGTGCCTATGGTGAAAAGGAGGAAGCAAGATGGCGATGGAAATGATGTGGACACGGTCATGACAACTGAGGCAGCCTCCTTCGTGGAGGACCGCCGGGCCCAATGAATGTGTTAAGATGGAACTGCTGGGAGGGGGGAATACCTGGACAGTTCATGAATTAGCGACTATATGTAAGTCCCATTCCCCCAATATGGTGTTTGTGTGTGAGACTAGGCAAAAGGTGGAAAAGATGAGAAGAATACGTGGAAGGTTAGGTTTGAAGGGTTTTGCAGGAGTTGATAGTAATGGAATGACTGGAGGTTTGGCTTTGTTCTGGCATGCGGCTTACATTGTTGAAATTCTGGACATGGAGGAACGTTTTATTGATGCTCTAGAGAGAGTACATGAAGGTGCTGAACAGTGGAGGATTACTTGTGTGTATGGAGAACCGCGAGTTGAAAATAGGCATCTCATGTGGGAGAAGTTGCAGAGGCTGAAGAATACTAATGATCTGCCATGGTTGGCAGTCGGTGATTTCAATGAGGCAATGTGGGACTTTGAACACCTATCGGCTACACCACGAGCGGAGGCACATATGATCGCTTTCAGTGACACGTTGGAGATTTGTGGTCTAGTGGACCTGGGTTTTGTTGGACCGCCGTTCACATATGATAACAAGAGAGGGGGCGCTGGCAATGTGAAAGTCCGCTTGGATAGGGCGGTAGCCAGGAATGCTTGGAGGAATAGGTATGTGTTTTCCTCTGTACTACACGTTCCGTATCCATGCTAGGATCATGTTGTTCTAGTGGTGAGAGGATCTTCAGACTTAGGTCCGTGCGGTATGAGATCTTCTGGGAGCGAGATGCGGCGCTGCTAGAGGTGATCAAGGAGGCGTGGGAGGCTGTAGGAGCAGTCCAGAATCTGTACCAACTACGTAATGCTCTTTCAAAAACAATGTCTACACTGAGTACATGGAGCAGGAAGTTCGGCAATGTTACTCGGGAGCTTGCTAAATCACGTTCACAGCTTGAGGAGCTTATGCATATGAACGCGGATAGACATGACATCAGAAGGGTAATGGATAAAATGAATGAGTTGTTATATCAAGAGGAAATGCTATGGTTGCAAAGATCGAGGATCACGTGGCTGAAAGAGGGTGACAAAAAGACCAAATTCTTCGAGAGTAAAGCAGTTTGGAGGGCGTAGAAAAATAAAATTCGAGAGCTTCCAGATAGTATTGTTGTGGTCCATACTAATTTTTTATCTATGGAGAAACTAGCTAATGAGTATTTCCATAACATCTTTTCAGCTGATTCTTCATTAGATGCTTCACCGGTGTTAGAGCTACTGGATGCTGTAGTAACGGAGGCAGATAATGTTAAGCTCTGTGCACCATTTACTAACAAGGAGATATCAGATGCACTGTTCCAAATTGGCCCCTTGAAGGCCCCGGGGTCGGATGGCTTTCCGGCTCGGTTTTTTCAGCGTAACTGGAGTACCCTAAAGGAGGAGGTTATGGCCGCTATCAAGGACTTCTTTCATACGTGCATTATGCCGGAGGGAGTGAACTCAACCTCTATTGTTCTTATACCAAAATATTTGAATCTCACCAGGATGACCGACTATAGGCCCATATGTTTATGTAATGTGATTTATAAAGTTATCTTGAAGTGTTTGGTGAATAGATTGAGGCCACTCTTAGATAACATTATATCTCCGGAACAGAGTGCGTTCATTCCTAGAAGGATGGTTATAGATAATGCACTTGTCGCCTTCAAGTGCATTCATTATGTTAAACAGGAAAAGGATCCCACAAAGAATTTTTGTGCCTACAAACTTGATCTTTACAAGGCTTATGACAGAGTTGATTGGGTCTTCTAGAGGCAGGTGATGCAAAGGTTGGGTTTTTCTCATCAATGGGTGGACTGGATTATGTCATGTGTCACGCCGGTGAGGTACTCTGTTAAATTTAATGGAACTCTCTTGGATTCGTTTGCGCCAACGCGAGGGCTTCGACAAGGGGACCCACTTTCTCCATTCTTATTTTTGTTTGTGGCGGATGGACTATCAGCTTTGCTCAGGAGTAGAGTGCCTTCGGGTGGGATCACACCAGTCAAAGTAAGTAGAAGAGGACCTGGCATATCACACTTGCTATTTGCTAATGACACACTGTTATTTTTTGAGGCATCAAAAGCTCGGGCGGAGAGGGTGAAATCTGTCCTAGCACTACAAGAAATATGTCAACTTGCGACCATCACTATTGGTCACTGAATGGTCATTGTTTTCCATTTGCGATCTTTTTTTGACCAAAAACAGATGGTCAAAATCTGGCCGTCATAAACTGAAATTAACGACCTTCTTCGGGATAAGGTCGTAGATGTTTACGACCAAAACAAAAGGTCGTGGATCCTACAACCTTCTGCTTTGGTCACTGGCTGTCTACCCAGGCCATGTCGGATTCGACGTGGCAAGCTGACGTGGCAAAATTACGACCAAATGAAAAGGTCGTTGACAAGAATTAGCCCGGTCAAATTAGGTGTCTACATGGGCCGAGCCTAACAATTCAGACTTTATATATATATATATATATATATATATATATATATATATATTTCTTCTTATTAATTTTGGCCAGCTATATGGGCCAGGCCCAACTATTCTGCCTTTTAAATTTCTGGGCCATTACTATTAATTTTCTATTTTCAGCCATATTATTTTTGTGCTTGTCCCACTAGTCAGATTGGTCCCACTTGTCATGCTGATATCACAATTGGACCCACACGTCAGAAATTTCAAAATTTGTCAAACAATTTTCATAAGTGGATCCCCGTGGTCAGGTTTCCATTTCATAGGTCATGAAATTATATAGGCCACACATCTATATTTCTATCAGCAGCACACTAGATAGGCCACACATTTATTACATTTACATGGTGGGGGCTGGCTGGCAATCATGGCTGCTAGCTCATGTTGCTAGTGTGCGTGCACATCTCCCCACTGGAACCAACCCAACCCAAACGAAGCAATAGTAGCAAACCACACATGTACCAGTAAACTTCAGTATGAAACAGTTTCTCACCGAAAGAAACTGCCAAAGCATTTCCAAGAATTTCGAAGAAACTACCTCAAGTCGATTCAGCCAAGGATATTATTTTCCACAAGCAAAAAACTATGGTTCAGCTCCCACATGGGCATGGGGTTTTCTGGGTTTCAAGAGACAAATCACAGAACTGGATGGGCATATAGAAGGTACATTGAGAATCTACGGCGTCAACCTGCTAGAGTTACTTGTCCTCAGTGATGAGAAGCTGCTTCCTCCTTGGGCTTGGTCATCTGGACCGCCAAAAAAACATGCAACTGCAAGAAGATGGATTGATGGTAAAAAGAGTGAAGAATTGTGATTCAGTGAACAGAAAAGCATATGTACATTATAATACTGCAGACAAGAAAATAATAAGCCTAATATGAAGATGAGTGTTTTTCTTATTGATGGTTGTAAGATGGACTGATGGTAAAAAGAGAGAAGAATTGTGATTCAGTGAATAGAAAACAAGACGTTATTATTCAGCAGTGATACTCGATATTTGACAAGTATGGTTTCCTGTATACAAGTTATGCAGAGCAATGTACAAAATAAATCATTTTATATAAAGCATGTCCAATCAATATCCAAAATGCTATCGAGGAGAGCATAGAAACAGAGTCCCAAAAATCTAATTAGCTGCTGCGGTGACAGCCACGAGGCAAGCCGGCAGCGGTAGGCTGGGGCGAGGGTTGGGGAGGAGGCAAGTGTTCTCAGGTTATTAACAGGGAAACTGGGTGATTAACATCTCAAAAAAGAAAAAAAAACAACTTAAAATATTGAGTGTGGCAGCAACATCTACTTGTTACTGGAGTCCCAGTTCAAGATGGCCAGAGGCCACTTGGCACCATGGAACCTGCACAATTCCCATCATATATATGAATGAGTTAGGAAGTAAAGTAGAGTTAAACTACCCAGCCTCATACATATATATAAAGTGTGCTGCACTGCTGCTACAAAAAGTTTCATAGGCTTTCAAGTGAAGAGATACACATTGTTCAATTGCCGTGTTTATTTTTTTTTGTTGGGGAAAGAAATAGCTTAATCAGTTCACTTCTCTAATAGTATGAACAACCTATCACTCAAACAGTCCTTGTGTGCTAATATAGTATTGTATTGGTAAAAGAAACATGTCACCATGAAGAGCTTTAACAGTTAGCACCATTTTTTATTAGAGAAGTTCAGAGAGAGATTTGAGAAATCTATATTAGAGAAAACTTCAATGCATACAGAAGTTCTCTCAAGTCTCATTGCAAATATCAAGTGCATACAGAAGCTTTGATTTCAGTGGGAAAGGTATGAAAGGGGCATATAAGGACAATATACTCAAGAGTTGCATATCTACATAGAAATGATGCTGATCACATAAGTAGTGAATGACAAACGATCTATACTTAAGATCGCACACACACCAACCAGCACCAAAAAGTACGGGTAAATAACAATCTCACACTATTATCACTAGTGCACAATTCTTCATAGAAGAAACACTGCCTAATACAGACCTACCTAGGAAATTAATACATTGTAGGAATAGGTATATCCATATATTTTGAAGATGAACTACACCAAAGTGATATACTTACACGCACACATGTAGTTTTAATTAATTAAATGAGCAGGCAACAAAGGCAATTAGAAATCTAGGGGCAGGAGGTAGTGAGAGCAACACATGAGGGATTGTCAAGATGTAGGGGATGGAGGTGTCTCACTTGGTTTCAAAATAAGATGCACACAAAGACAACCACATAAATATAGCAGTGCATAGTACTGAGGAAAACAGGGACATCTCTTTGCCAACATGTATAATTCGGAGCAGCAATAGCGAGCAGAGGAAGATGAGAGGGAGATGGAGATGCTACCTGCCGTGGTGGGTCGGCGTGGACATGCTTGAGCTCGGGGCAGGACCTCTTGTTCGCCCTAGGAGCAGAGCAGCAAACCCCTCATGGCCCTCCTGCTCGTGATGTCGTACAAGCCTGCCACCTAAGAATAGCAAAATATGAGTCTGAACCAGGATATGGATTCAACAACAATAACCATCGTCAACAAGCACACTTCCTTTCATGTAGGTTTAAAATATGAAACAAACTCATGATTCAGTTATATATGATAAAACAGAACATATGGTTCAGTTATAGTCATACCACCTATACAAAGATCAGGAAAAGATATATTTTGACCTGAGGACCAGCATGTCTGCCTTAGCAACTATCTAAAATTATCAAATATGCCAACAATTATTTATTGATGCTTCCCACTAAGCTTCATTAGCTACAGGTGAAATGACGTGAGGTCCAGGAAGAGCTAACACCTCATATAATCAACATACAATGATAATAATAATTAAAAGGAGAGAACCTATCAGATAAAGCACACAATTTCATCTCAATCCGTTTGTGAAAAGGATCGTTCAAGCCTTTAGAATTCTTATTCTGATTTTTTTTAAATCTACCCTCGGATAGGACAACTTGATGCATATGGGTCCTGATAAACCTAAACATATGGGATATATAACAGTTTGTACCCAAATGGAGAATTAGCAGAGAGATAAATGGATGGGTTAAGTGTGTGTCAGTAGCAACCTCTAGCGACTTGTACCCAAGTGAGATATACTGACTTAATCTCTGTGATTCATAGATCTAGTCCTGCTCGTGTTCTTATGTAAATAAGCTCACCAGTGATGTGGCAATTTGTTTCACTGCATGTAACGAGGTCCAGTTGCGTAGCAAGTTTACCGTCCAACCAAACACCCTCTTACAAGAAGAAATGTATTCACTTATATACATTGTATTTTTAGTGCATAGGAATTTACAGAGCTCTCAAACAAAGCCAGCTGAAATGGGAAGAGAAGGTAGGATGAACCTTGCGAGCAGTGGAGCAGCGGCGGCAGATCTGGGTTGCACGGTGGTGCAACACCTCATTGCGGAAGTCATCGAGGACGTCATTGGCGTGGTACACAACAGTCTTGAGGTCCACTCGCGGACGGCGGGGTCGATCACGTCCTTGTACACCTTGTCCTGCCCTTGCACAGACACCTCCTGCACCCACCCACACACACATTCATTCATTCAGCAGCATCACCAAGTGTATGCATGCGTATGGAGCAAATTAAACTCTCAACTCTGAACAATAAACAGGGTCCACGCAGTAAGCAAGGGAGGTACACATCACTGTCGGGATCACTCACCGTTTGGTGCCTCCCAACCGTTGACCTGCAGCTAGCTCCAAGCCATGATTCAACCTACCAGCAAGCTAAACAATCTAAGCATCTCCCCCGGAAAGGCACAATCTATGTATGCAACAAAGCGGCAGGCAGCATTCAGGATCGCGTACGTATTCCCCACTTCCAAATTAAGAAACAAACCAAAAGAGCTCCATAAAGTGAGCTCTGTGTTGTGGCCAGGGAAGCGAAGGGATCCCCTCAACCCGCGGAACTGGCAGGGAGCGGCGAGCAAGGTAGGGGGCGGGGGTCCTGAACTGAGCTCACCGGGGAGGGGTGGAGGGTGGCGGGTTCCCCGAGGGGAGCAGGGAGGGGAGGGCGCGGCCCGGGAGCGAGCCCCTGACGCGGCCCCCTCGAGCGGGCGGGCGAGCGGGCAAGCTCGCCGGAACCCTAGATCGGCCCGGTGGCCGGCACACGGTTAGTAGCCGGCCTTCCTGTCGATGGCCGGCGTCTTGGCGGTCGGGGAAGGGAGGCCGAGGCCATGGCCGTGGAGGGATAAGGAGGTCGCGAATGGAGGGGCCTCGATTCCACGAGGCTGGGGCGTGGGGGCGGGGCCATGGCCGGGTTCGACGGCGCCGGGGACACCCCTGCCGCTCG
>NC_057804.1:72227328-72283298 GCF_018294505.1 Triticum aestivum
ATAGGGGAGGGAGAGGGGGAGCTCGATGCGATCTGAGATCGAGGGGAGGGTCGGGTGCCGTCAGTGGCGGCAGCGAGGGCGTGAAGGGGGCGGGGCTGGATCGAGAAACCCTGGGGGAGGCGGGGGTGCAGGGGACGGTGACGGTGTGAGGGGAGGGGTGGATCGAGAAACCCTAGGATTTGGGGGCAGGGGGGAGGCGGCGGCGGTGGGAGTGGATTGCGGTAGAGAGGAGGGGATCTGAGTTAGGGTTTGGGTAGTTGGGCTGCGGTTGGGTGAGAGGGTGAGGGGGTGAGGGCTGTCGTTGGATCCGGAAGCATCCGACGGTGGTTGATGTATGATCCGCGTGATATGCCTATGGACCAATCAAAACGCACCAAACAATTTGAAAACCTTTTGACCATATAAATTGGTCATGATTGATTAAAGACAAATTTTTCATTTCATTTTTCAGTGCTCAAAATGAGGTTTTTTGTGAAAGACCTATCAAATATTTGTTCAAATGATATCATATTTACATTTTAGATTTGCAAACAATATTGACAAAGAGAGTTTTTATTTCTTTTGCACCAAAAATCAATTTTACATTTTTTGAGTGCCCAAAATGAGCTTTTTAAGGACCTACCATATACTTGTTGCAAAATTGTACCAAATCAGTTTTCTAAAATAGTAGGACATATTTAATGCACAACTGAGCAAATGGTTTGGTGTGAAAAGCTTTGATCCACCTCTATGAAAAAGACAAATTTTCGCCGATTTAGGAGGAAGCGGGTCAAATTTGAACTACCGCTGCCTCATAGTTTGCTTTTTATTTTTTACAAAAATCATTTCTAGGTACTTAAGTATCTATTTAATCAAAGAAACACCAAAAAAATTCCAAGATTCAACCACTAGCTAGGAACAGTCAGGCCCACCGTTTTAACCGCATTTTGGAACGGGCATAAAAAATTCAAAAAAATCAAAAAATTGGAAAAACTTCGCATAGTGTCATTATATGTGACCAAAGTACCACGAAAAATAATAAACTTGTAATACGACAATTCTTTAAAAAAAGTGTTCTTAGAAATGAGCTATCATATGTGAAGATTCATGACTTTCAAGCCAAATGATCAATCTTATGGCCACATTCATGGCATAGTTTGTTCAAATGATCTCATATTGTGCGCAAGGGTGCATCTTGTAATGAAAAACAATGTTGCCTAAGGAAGTTATCATTTTCTTTGCACAAAAAAATCATTTTTCATTTTTCGAGTGCCCAAAATGAGCTTTTTTGTGAAGGACCCACCAAATATTTGTTGAAAAATTGTACCAAATCAATTTTATAAAATACTAGGACATATTTAATGCACAATTGACCAAATGGTCTCGTGTGAAAATCTTTGATCCACCTCTCATGAAAAAGACAAATTTTAGCCGATTTAGTAGGAAGCGGGGCAAATTTGAATTGCAGTTGCCTCATAGTTTGCTCTTTATTTTTTACAAAAATCATTTTTAGGTACTTAAGTATCTATATAATCATAGAAATACCAAAAAAATTCCAAGATTCAACCACTAGCTAGGAACACTCATGCCCGCCGTTTTGACCGCATTTTATAATGGGCATAAAAAATTCAAAAAATAATTAAAAAATTGGAAAACCTTCGCATAATGTCATTATATGTGACCAAGTTACCAGGAAAAATAATAAACTTGTAATACTATATTTTTTAAAAAAAATTGTTCTCGAAATGAGCTATCATGTGTGAAGATTCATGGCTTTCAAGCCAAATGATCAATCTTATGGCCACATTCATGGCATAGTTTGTTAAAATGATCTCATATTGTGCGCAAGGGTGCATCTTGTAATGAAAAACAATGTTGCCTAAGGAAGTTATCATTTTCTTTGCACAAAAAAATCATTTTTCATTTTTTGAGTGCCCAAAATGAGCTTTTTTTGTGAAGGACCCACCAAATATTTGTTGAAAAATTGTACCAAATCAATTTTATAAAATACTAGGACATATTTAATGCACAATTGACCAAATGGTCTGGTGTGAAAATCTTTGATCCACCTCTCATGAAAAAGACAAATTTTAGCCGATTTAGTAGGAAGCGGGGCAAATTTGAATTGCAGTTGCCTCATAGTTTGCTCTTTATTTTTTACAAAAATCATTTTTATGTACTTAAGTATCTATTTAATCATAGAAATACCAAAAAAATTCCAAGATTTAACCACTAGCTAGGAACACTCATGCCCGCCGTTTTGACCGCATTTTGTAACGGGCATAAAAAATTCAAAAAATAATTAAAAAATTGGAAAAACCTTCGCATAATGTCATTATATGTGACCAAGTTACCAGGAAAAATAATAAACTTGTAATACTGTATCTTTTAAAAAAATTGTTCTCGAAATGAGCTATCATGTGTGAAGATTCATGGCTTTCAAGCCAAATGATCAATCTTATGGCCACATTCATGGCATAGTTTGTTCAAATGATCTCATATTGTGCGAAAGAGTGCATCTTGTAATGAAAAACAATGTTGCCTAAGGAAGTTATCATTTTCTTTGCATGAAAAAATCATTTTCCATTTTTCGAGTGCCCAAAATGAGCTTTTTTTATGAAGGACCCACCAAATATTTGTTGCAAAATTGTACCAAATCAATTTCATAAAATACTAGGACATATTTAATGCACACTGGACCAAATGGTCTGGTGTGAAAATCTTTGATCCACCTCTCACGAAAAAGACAAATTTTAGCCGATTTAGTAGGAAGCGGGGCAAATTTGAATTGCAGCTGCCTAGTTTGCTCTTTATTTTTTACAAATGTTTTTAGGTACTTAAGTATCTATTTAATCAGAGAAACTCCAAAAAAATTCCAAGATTCAACCACTAGCTAGGAACGGTCATGCCCGTCGTTTTGACCGCATTTTGAAATGAGCATAACAAATTCAAAAAAAATCAAAAAAAATGGAAAACCTTCGCATAGTGTCATTATATGTGAACAAGTTACCAGGAAAAATAATGAACTTGTAATACGGCAATTCTTTTTAAAAAAGTGTTATCGAATGTGTGAAGATTCATTGCTTTCAAGCCAAATGATCAATCTTATGGCCACATTCATGGCATAGTTTATTCAAATGATCTCATATTGTGCGCAAGGTTGCATCTTGGAATGAAAAACAATGTTGCCTAAGGAATTTATCATTTTCTTTGCACGAAAAAATCATTTTCCATATTTTGAGTGCCCAAAATGAGCTTTTTTTGTGAAAGACCTACCAAATATTTGTTGCAAAATTGTACCAAATCAATTTTCTAAAATACTAGGAAATATTTAATGCACAATTGACCAAATGGTCTGGTGTGAAAAGCTTTGATCCACCTCTCGTTAAAAAGACAATTTTTTGTCGATTCAGTAGGAAGCGAGTCAAATTTGAACTACAACTGCCTCATAGTTTGCTCTTTATTTTTTACAATTTTTTTAGGTACTTAAGTATCTATTTAATCAAAGAAACACCAAAAAAATCCAAGATTCAACCACTAGCTAGGAACGGTCATGCTTGCTGTTTTGACCGCATTTTGAAACGAGCATAACAAATTAAAAAAAATCAAAAAAATGGAAAACCTTCGCAGAGAGTGTCATTATATGTGACCAAGTTACCAGGAAAAATAATAAACTTGTAATACGGTAATTCTTTAAAAAAGTGTTGTCAGAAATGAGCTATCAGGTGTGAAGATTCATGGGTTTCAAGCCAAATGATCAATCTTATGGATACATTCATGACATAGATTGTTCAAATGATCTCATATTGTGCGCAAGGGTGCATCTTGGAATGACAAACGATGTTGCCTAAGGAAGTTATCATTTTCTTTGCACGAAAAAACCATTTTCCATTTTTTGAGTGCCCAAAATGAGCTTTTTTGTGAAGGACCTACCAAATATTTGATGCAAAATTGTACGAAATCAATTTTCTAAAATACTAGGAAATATTTAATGCACAATTGACTAAATAATCTGGTGTGAAAAGCTTTGATCCACCTGTCGTGAAAAAGAAAATTTTTTATCGATTGAGTAGGAAGCGGGTCAAATTTGAACTGCAGTTGCCTCATAGTTTTCTTTTTATTTTTTATAAAAATCATTTCTAGGTACATAAGTATCTATTTAATCAGAAATACATGGTTTGGTGGCCATACATCGAGGTTTGGACAGTGGTCGAGGGCCCCAACTCGAGAGCGCGTAAACTCGCATGCCCGCCACGTGGTCACCGCATGACCGTGGCATTTCCATGCGTTATGGGCGGCCTAGGCATGTCTAGTGGGCTGGGCACTCCCCAGGTAGGTGTTAGAGAGGAAATTACAACATAAGATTCTCACGAGGATACCAAACTATGCTCAAACATGAATTAGCAGCCAAGTGTTTGATTAGCCGTACGGAAATGCACATGGCTAATGGGCGTGAGTTTTGGCCGAGGATGATTAGTTACTAAGAAGACTGTCTTCACAAATTTTGAGCTCAAAAGGAGGACCTAGGTGGTACTTGCTTTGCAAAGTACAACACTGGACATAAATACGAATGTTAAAGCTGGGCTTAAAATAATGAATGGATTGAGCTGAAATTTGGTGGAGGATGGTTATTTGGGCATAGGAAAGCACTGTAGAAAATGGATATCATTTGGACATGCCAAAGTGGTACTTCCTTCATAATGCTTTTCTCTGGACAAAAAATTCGGAAAATTAGTGAGAGAAATTGGCTAAACGAAATGATCTCAAATTTTTTGTAGGTAAGTTACATAGGCATATAGAATATGTGGCAAAAATCAACTCATTAGGATATGCATAGCTAGTACTTATTTCACAAATGTTCTAGGTGGACAAAAACTTTGGAAATTTGCCGAGGAAGATTTACTGGGCAAATGGAGCTGAATTTTGTCATGAGGCAAATATTTGGATATGAAAGAGTGCCCAAACTTTTTGAGGGCAATCAAGAATATATAAATAACACTTCCTTCACAATGCTCTTCTCTGGACAGAAACTTCAGAAAATTAGTGAGAGAAATTGGCTATATGAACTGAGCTCAAATTTGGTGTAGGTAAGTTACATAGGCATATAGAATATGTGGCAAAAATTCAACTCACTAGGATATGCGTAGCTAGTACTTCTTTCACAAAGGTTCTAGGTGGACGAAAACTTTGGAAATTTGCTGAGGAAGATTTACTGGGCAAATGGAGCTAAATTTTGTCATGAGGAAATGATTTGGATAGGAAATAGTGCCCAAAATTTTTGAGGGCAATCAAGAATATATAAATAGCACTTCCTTCACAAAGTGTTGTTCTGAACAGAATAGGAAAATGAATATTGTTGAATTATTTTTGAACTAGGCAAGGAAGGTTTTTTACATATTTGGCAAAGATATGACCCAAGGAATTTATGAGATTTTTTTGGGAATTTTGGGAATGACAGAAATATAGGTTGCTTCACAACCTAGGGCAAAAATTGACACATGGACATGACACAGGCAAAACTGATGATGTGGAACCTAGTCATAGCAACCCGCCACAATTTACAAGGTTATGACCATCTATATTGGTCGTGATCAGCTAGAAATAAGGCATCAGACTAGTTCTATCTGCTTTATGATCATTTCGTGTAAGAAAATTACGACCTTTCTGACCAAAATGATCGTTATAGTTCAGGGTTGGAGCCCCCCGAACAGCTTTTGACCAATTGGTCTCAAATGGTCATAGATTTATGACCAATTCTTCCAGGGTCACTGACAGAAGGTCACAAGTTGACATATTTCTTATAGTGTAGATGTATATGGTAGTGCTATTGGACAGAGCCTCAACTATAACAAATGCTCAATATTTTTTGGCAACTCTTGCCCAGTACCGATCTAGGAAGAAGTACATGAAGCATTACTTGTTACTAGCTTGACGTTTGAGGAGAAGTATTTGGGATTACCAACCCTGGAAGGTCGTATGTCGAAGGGTCATTTTTAGAACCTCCAAGCAAGCCTTACTAAATGCCTAATTCAGTGGGGCAACAGACATTTGGCACATCCGGGTCGTGAGGCTTTAATTAAGTCTGTAGCTCAGACATTACCCACATAATGGGTGTCTTCAAAGTGCCATTCTTAGTATGCGAGGACCTGACACGTATGGTCAGGGATTTTTATTGGGGCTCGGCGGATGGTAAAAGGAAGGTGCATTGGAGAGGTTGGGAGCACTTGTTACAACCAAAAGATAGAGGTGGTCTAGGCTTTCGTGACTTTAGAATGTTTAACCAAGCTTTGTTGGCCCACCAAGCTTGGAGACTACTGAAAAAACCGGAGAGCTTGTGTGCTCAAGTGCTAAAGGCGAGATATTACCCGATGGGTAACTTGGAGGATACGGTTTCTCCTGGGAACGCATCACCGACATGGCAAGCCATATGCCATGGTCTGGATTTATTAAAAAAGGGATCATATGGAGAGTGGGTATGGAACAAGCATACATATATGGTGTGATAATTGGATTCCGAGACCATTCTCATATAAGCCAATTTCTGCCCAGGGAAGGTGCAGAGTCCGGTTTGTCTCTGAATTATTAACTAAGAATGGATCATGGAACATTGGGCTTCTTAATGAGCATTTTGTTGCAGCAGATGTACAAGAGATATTGAAGATCAGAGCCTCTCCTAGGTTGGAGGATGACACGATTGCATGGGGTCCAGGGAAGCATGGTGTTTTCACTGTTAAATCTGCATACTCGTTGGCCTTTGATGAATCACAGAGAGGAGATGCGGTCTCATTGAGCTTTGTGCCATCAGGGAGTAGATCATGTTGGAACTACATTTGGAAAAGCTGGGCTCCTCCAGCGGTTCGGTCCTTTGCGTGGAAACTGGCCACGAATGCTCTTCCGACTTGGCAAAGGAAGCATAGAATTGGGCTGGAGGTCACCAGCCAATGTCTGGTCTGTGGCACTAAGGAAGAGACAACTTCCATCCATCCGTTTGTTGTCAGATGGGACGTGATCTGTACCTCTCTTTCGCTAGAGTTTGGAATCTGCCTGACTTGCACTCTATGGTGAATAATGGGAGAGAATGATTGCTGCATGTGTTGGCACCGTAGAGTGACTTTAGCCGCATGATGATACTGATGATCTTTTGGAGAACATGGTTCATTCGGAATGAGTTGGTCCATTGTAAGCCGGCGCCACCCATGGATGTCTCAGTTCGGTTCTTACAGGGACATATAGACTCCCTTATTGGTGTTAAGCTGAACTCTAATGCAAATCCATCCAAAGGAAAGTCTTATATTGTGTATGAGGCACCCAGAACGGAGATGGCCAGAAGACAGCAGCCAGTTGCGCTGAGTTGGACGCCATCAATGTCAGGATGGATGAAATTGAACACACACGGTGTGTTTATTTCTCTGGATGTAGCAGGAGCAGGCATGATCATGCGGGATCATCTAGGTGCTATTAATTTTTCAGCTTGTAGAGCCTTCTTTACATGCAGAGATGCATTGGAGGTGGTACTATGCGCATGCATGGAGGGGCTCTCCCTGGCCATTCAACGGATGGATCTTCCTATTATCGTGGAGCTGGATTCTCTCGAAGTGGTATCTTTGATCTTGGGTGCGGAGGTTGATCGCTCAATTTATGCTTCAATTGTGAAGGAGATAAAGCTTTTGATGAGTCTTAGACAAACTTGTATTACTCATGTATCTAGATCTCAAAATAAAGCTAGTGATATGTTAGCTTCTTTTGCTAGAACTCATGGTAGGACTATGACCTTGCTAGGAGCTAGCCCGAGTGAGGTTTTAGAGATTACCTCAGATGATTGTATGGACATTGTGATTGAGTAATACTAGTTTTCACCCCGCAAAAAAAATGCACTCCCAATTCTACACATTTGATTGTGTTTTTTTTTACTTGATATCCAAATGATTGTAAATGGTGCGGGACCTCAAGAAACAATTGCGGCAGGCTTTTGTCAAGGTGGATAAAGAAGGAGCACAAAACCATACATTATTGATTTATATAAAAGAATGCTAAGCAAAGCCAAATATTGTTGATCGGTTCAGAAAACGACAAACAAGAAACAAGGGGTGTGTGTTCCAAGACAACGCCTTCTTGATGGAATCGCCAATTGCCCACTTATGTTGACTTGTCTTACGACACCAGGGGCTAACATTCCTGATGCAGATCTACATATGAACACTTGCAACTACGTAACGATGTGGAATAGCGACTTTTGAACCATTTGGTGTAAGAGAATGGTTTCCATTACTTTGAAAAATGGATTCTTATATCAAACAATAGCTATTGTCTTAAAGAAGAAAAGAAACTAATACAAGTCGAAGACGCAGAATGATAGTGAATATAGAGAAAAATTCTTCTTATTTTCTTGTTCCTGAAAATATTCTATCTATCTACTAGATGCGGTAGAGAATTGAAATTTTTCATGTCTTTCAATTCTCGTGCTCATAATTGGACATGCGGATGCCAATACTGGCTAATCAACCCAAAAGGTTAGATCGTGAGTTTTCACCCAGAGAGTACAATGGCGATGTCTGACGCCATAGACTCCGTCCACCACTCTACCAGCTTGCTCACATAGAGATAGCGCACCAAAGGCCAGAGAACGTCGACAAGGAAAACATCGTCATGTCATTCCGATCATTGTTGTAATGCTATCTTGCGAAAGGTTTTCGTGTGTGCCATGACAACAACCATAAGCCACCACCACTAGATGTGCCACCTAGATACCAATGTCCACAAGGGGGCGCTCCAGCCGGCAATCAAGCCAGAACCAACTCAAGGTTCATAGGCATCGGTGGTGAAGACGAGAGTCACGCCACCAAACTCCCTATGGGGCCAAGCCGAACTACAGCACGGCAAATCCACTCTATTCGATAAGTCTCGCCACCATTTTTCCACGCTCGGTGCCACATCTAATCCGCACATGGGGTTGTTGGATCAATGCACCATGTCCACCATGTCACCACATCTAATCCACATAAAGGGGTGCCGACCCTCGCGAATAGCCCAGGCAACACATTGTCCTACTCCATCTGAGGGAGGAGGGAAATGCCACTACCACCATGCACCACTTTCCACCGACGGCCAACCATGGTTCGATCTTGATCATAGTTTTAAATAGCAGGCTATGCCACTTAGCGGCATCTCACCTAGGAGCTATGAAAAGCTATAGCGAGCTAACACCCATTTAGCATTCTTGCTTAAATCGTGAAAAGGATGAAAAAAATAAGTATACAATCAAACATCATATGATATATCAAGTATACTTGACATAGACATGTTCTGGCATAACAAAAACAATGTACTGATCAAGCATCCTAATTCAGTAACCAAGCCTTGCATCAATGCATCACACACACATGCGTGCGCACACACACACAAACGGAGAGAGAGAGAGAGAGAGAGAGAGAGAGAGAGGGAGAGAGAGCATATCCAATGCTGACCTGCAAATTGGTTCCGGCATCAGTCCATGGACATGGGGTACCAGTCCGCAGGCACTGATGTGGGAGCCGGCCATACAAAGTTGTCATGTATATGTGCGCCAGTAAATGGCAAATTTGAAATTCAAATAAAGGCCGATCCATAACGCTCGCCGGACCACACCAGCACTGGATCACATACCCATTCACAACCAAAAATAGTCAAGTATTCCTAGTTTTTACATGCCCGATCACAAAAGACTCTCAGTCTACCAGACCTTGCAAAAAATAATCAGATTTTCTACCATGCCGGACCAGCAATCCGAACTTCCACACTCAAAGGTGCCATCGCTGCCACGTATGCAGCTTCCTCCTCATTCTCCACCGCCTCCATCACCTCCTTGTGCACTAACTCCAACTCATCTTTCTACCATTGCATCATCTTGTAGAGGACGGCTTGCATGATCATTCTTTTCTCAGCATCCAAATTAAGCATCAAAATTTAAGGTCAACAACTTGGCATCCTCCGCATCGGTTGCGATCTTTACCTTCTTCTCTTGGAGCAACACCTTCTTCTCTTCCAGTATGGTCCTCTTCTCTTGGAGCATGGCCTTCTTCTCTTCGAGCTTGCGCTTCTTCTTGGTCGCCCCATGAACAATTGAACCTCTCTGTATTTATATCCTCCTTGATGTCAGAGCGCGTGGATGGTATGCCATTGATGGTTGAGAGACTTTAATTCATGGTCGCAGATGATCGCGTCGGAGTAGGGCATGAAATTCTTGTGTTCATGGAACCATGTGTGAATGTTGGCCCAAAACATTGCGCCCTTTTGCTCCGTGCCATGCAACAGACCGAGACTAGTGGCCAACCATGCATCGCACAACAGCTCCTCCACCCATATGTTGAAGCTTTCTCCTCTACCCCTCCTCTTCAGATCACCGGCAAATTATCTGGATCATCGTCCTTGTCGTCCTCCTCCTGCTGCCCGGAGGCCCAATCCTACCGTTGTGTGCCCATGTTGGTATGGGTGTAGCCCTGTTGCGTGCTGGTCTGGGTGTAGCCCTGCTGCGTGTGGGTGTAGTTGCTGGACTGGGTGGGATCCGAGTCTTCCACATGTCCGTCCTCATAACCTCCTCCTCTGCCTCCGTCTTGAATGATGCCAAACATCTCCCTATCGACGTCGTCGTATGCTGGCTCCCCCACTTTTGGCATATATAGCAGCGAACATCATGCGGGCACCCATCTGCTCATTGCCCACCATCCGCGTCCGGACAAGCTGCGGCGAAGAACAATCCGAGAAGAGTAGTGACACCGCTTTTACGTCGATGATGTAATGCACTTGCCCGGCGGCGGTTGCCGTGGACTGCCTACCGATCGACTTGGCGGCGTAGAAGTACGGAGCCTTGTAATGCTCCAGTCATGGCCAGCATGCCCACCGCCACGTCCTTGGCCGTGACCTCATCCATGACCAGCATGCCCACCGCCACGTCCGCCACCAGCACGGCCTCCATCGGCCTTCTGCTTCTTGAGCATTTCCTCCTTTCCGGCCTTCTCTTTGACGCGGCGATTTTGCCACATCACCGAGTTGATCTTCTGGATGAGCATGGTGCCGGGATCCTCCTGCACCTCCACCACCTCCATCTCCCACAGGCTATCCTCTGGCTCCATGCGTTGACAGTGGGAGAAAAGGCGAGAATTGGGTGGAGAGCGGCAGGATGAAAGAAGAGAGTGGGGCCAAGGATGTCAGTGTCTGACGTGTCTTGTGTTTGGACTCCCGCAAAACCCTCCCAGTTGCGAAGCCACACTTCAGCTGGGTAGCCAATTGACCACACAACTTTTTGCATAAACAAAATAAATCAAGTTGAAATCATGCCAAAAAATCTAACAAATGCATACATATGACTACACAACATTCAGTTGACCACACATGATTGGATTCCTGGCACCGCCACTGACCCCCCCCCCCCCCCCCGCCACACACACACACAATGTTTTGTTCCAGTTTGCGTGGAAATCATGGTCTAGATTACTCCACAGACAAATGGGTGTCGGTGTTGGATGGCTTCCAGGTCCAGGCAGCTACTCCCGAACGGATACTACCAGTTTGAGGGTCCGCGTTGCAGATGCCCTGACAAATTCTACCAACACCTATCTTTCTATTATTGTGATGCCCTTAGGAGATCATTTGAGCTGAACTCATGTTCAGGCAGCTCCCAAAGCGCGTGTACCACCTGTAAATGTATGTTCAGCCAAAGAGAAGGGCCACCCTGCTGCTAAGTACTCCTACCGAGTATCTAGTTAGTTACTAGTAAGCGTGCACGTGCAACGCACGTCTCTGCAGTGGCATGTGGGGGCGATGGCCCTACCAGTTGAGGGCGCAAGGCATGTTGAACCAGTGGACGTCGGGGCGGCAGCCCCGAGAGCTTTGCAACTTCGACGGCATGGACCTCATGCCGTGTGGGTTGCAACTACTACATGCATGTGGAATGCTTATCTCTTCATCGCCGCGGGAGAGTGCCTCATGATTTCTTTCGGACATGGAAGAGTGACTTGTTCGGTGGAGCGAGATCAAGCTAGTGTGTGTTTGCGTGGTTGGCGTTTCTTGTGGCATTACGGTGTTCTAGAGTGGGTTTGACCCTTTTGTTTTGGTTTTCCGTGATTAACTGGACAATCTTCTGCTTAATCAATGAAACGTCAAAGTTTTTGCTTCGTGTCTGAATTTATTTGCACTCATGCTCATTTACTCAACAAAAATCCAGATATATCTAATGTGTTTCTTTACCAGTAAAGAAGGCATGCTAAGCAAAAAGGACAATACCCATGCCTGCTTTGAAAATCCACCCAAGATAAAATCGAATTTAGAAGCAAGACCATAAAAAAACCTAGAAAGTACAATTTCCTATAATTACAAATTCATGACGTCCTTCTTCCAATTTCCGGTGAATCATGTTCATAACTTTAATTCAAATTCATTGCCAAGCCTTTGGAATAATATAAAGGAATCAACTGAGTGCACGTCTCAAACATTGATCAACTGAGTTGACATGATATAAAATTAAATTAATTACTGAAAAATATACAAATCAAATGAGTACAAAAATCATAATTGACATAATATATATGTCAAATTTTATGTCTATATAAAAGATAACCACTAACATTAGAAAAACAATTAAAAACCACTTCACTTGAATTGTATTTCGATAAAGTAATTATTAACATGCATAGAAAAATATATTTCTCTTACTTATATGCACCTCCGACCCGTCATGTTTGTGTCCATGCTTACTGAGGTCGTCATTTTCATAGCAATGAACATAATTCCTTTTTTAAGTCTATTTTGTGAAAATGAGACATATATTTCAAACAAAAATTATATATAATCATGTGAAATATGTATATTTTTTTGGCAGACTGCTGGATGCAAGGACGCACCCGTTTTGTGCGAAGAGGATTCACTTGTCTTCTAGATCAGCTCCTGTATTTCTTGAGAGGAGTGAGCCGCTTCCAGACCTACCTAGGCTCGTACGGGCATTCGCTTGTTGGGCCTGTTTGACACTTCTCTCGCCGGCACGCACAGTAGCCACACTTATAGAAATAATAAAGATGTGTTTCTCAAGAAAAAAAAGAAGCATTAGTTATCAGAAAAAATCCAGTCCTCT
Source organism: Triticum aestivum (assembly GCF_018294505.1). Classification (NCBI taxonomy): domain Eukaryota; kingdom Viridiplantae; phylum Streptophyta; class Magnoliopsida; order Poales; family Poaceae; genus Triticum; species Triticum aestivum. The sequence goes on from NC_057804.1 coordinate 72,240,410, forward strand.
CACCGCACAACATCCACTCTGCCCACCTCACAGCCTCGCACATGTCGCTTCTCCCTGCCGCCTCCTCTCCTCACCACGGCTCGCCCTCGGCATCCTCTCCCCACCACGGCTCGCCCCGCAGCCTCCACCTCCGATACGACCTCGCGCTGCCACCAACGCTTCCGGTCTCCCCTGTATCGACACTGCCGCCGGTGTCCAACCTCAGCGACGACGCCAGCCTGCCCGACGCAGCTCCTGGCCGCGGCGGCCTAGAACACCGAGGTATAGAAGCCTGCTCCGGCTGCCAAGCTGCCGCCCAACCTGCTCTGGTAAGTCTTGGGCTTAGGTCTCACTTCCATATATCAGAACGATTTATCTGAAGTACTAAGTTTATATGAAGAAAAGAAAGCTAGGTTTTGTTTGTTCAGTCCTCATGTGCTTTGTAGCCAAGCTTTTCATTCTAGAAGCCTGCTAATCTGCTATATTGTTATGATGGAATTCTGTATCTGATTTGGATGAAACAAAACTCAAGAGTACTTATTACAAGCTAAATACTGAGTGAATTGCATTTTAACTGAAGCATTTTTCATACATTACTCAATGTTTGTCAATTGGGATGTACTCAATGTTTGTCCCTTCTCCACTGGACACCAACAGGGGGTTCCATATGATACAAGACTCAAAGGTCTAGATGATGACAGAGGAACCAAAGGTCTAACACAGGATGCTTCAAAGTCTCATTTTAAAAGGTCAACAGGTTGATGTTCTTTTTCATATCTCATCTTGTCGGTCTGATATTTGAAATATCACAGAATTATTGTTCAGATGCACCTGTTATCTAAATTAGTTCCTGCTGACACATTCAGGCAGTACAAGTTTCACAATAAATCTAATTCCACACATACAACCAATCTGTAGATTAATTTGGCACTGACGTTCGATTAAGTTGATTCCAGTGTAACAATGAAAAACTTCTGGAGAACTCATACCTTACGGCTATTATAAATTTAGGTCATTACTTCAGATGATATAATGAGAGAGAGGTCTAAATTTAGGTTATTACTACTTCATCAGGACCATATACTATTTAACAGTAATACTACTTTTTAGAAGATAATTTGTCGTGCTTCTAGTGAACTGGCAACCCCGGCTAAAATTTGAGGTCTGTTAATTTAAGACATACAAATAATTGAACATGTTAAACAAAATAATCAGAAGCAAAGGTTCGGCGGCTCATTGTATCAACCAATCCCGAATTACTGGCTAAAGGTTCTAGAATTTACATTTTACAGAAGTAGTAAAAAAACATAATTTTTGTTTTAAATTGAGTTGTGTCTGTAACACAATGATATTCAGAGGACCCAAACTTGGGTGCTTCCAACGCTATTACACACAAAGTTAAATGCATTGGCTTTAGAGATACCTCGATAGATGCCATTGGGTGGAGAAATTATTTTCAACAGGGCATGAAGAGGATTGTTTGATGGTCAACATTTGCAGGAGTAAGCTTGCTCAAGGATTAGTTTTTGCCTTTTCTGAACATGGACTTTGTGGATGCAGAAGCTGCATGAATAGCATTTAACGTTAATCACAGAACGGCAGACAAAATTCTATAATGTGCTGAAATCTAACAAAATCAATATTAAGAGCACTATGATTTAGACAACAATGTTACAGACACATGGATTACCCCTTTCAAGCAATCACAACCACGAAAGCGCACAGTCAAGGCCAGAAAAGGCGGGGTTCTACTTATTTTAAATCATGGTTACCTCTGGCAAGGCTGGGTTTTGCTTACTTTATTAAATCATAGGTACGAAAATGCACACGGCTGGGTTCTGCTTATTTTAGTGGCAATCGCTGTAAAGTGGCTTTCTAGTTGGATGTCTACAAAATCAAATATCATTCTAGAATTATTTTCTTTTGTTTCAGATGTCAACTATCAAGAATATAACCTCTGAACTATCCACCAAGTTGTTCAAAACTTGACTTAGAAACAGAGTAAAGTTCACATGGACAGTGATATTTTAGTCTGGCCACTACAAACCAAGGAAGCCTACTATAGAAAAGCAATATTAAGCATTTAGAGTAGTATATTCTGCTGGTTGATGCTTTTTGCTATATATTCCACATTGTTGTAGTAAAACCAATTTTTTAGATATATTACTTGCTGTCGTTTCAGAGGTAGTTGCAGTCCAGCTTAAGCTTTGTAGAGTCATAGCCTCACAGGTAACTCGGGATGGTTGTATTGCAAGCGTAGGATTAAAAAGGAAACCCCCAGATAATATATTCAGTGCCAAAAAACATGACCCTTAGTTGCCAGAGTCAGCTTAAACTCATTCCATTGCTTTGAAAAACATGCATGCATGGTACCCTACCCAATACCAATTGGCAGGCCAACATATAAGAAGAAATTTGTCTTAATTGTATTGCAGATATTTAGAGAGGCATGTACTGAATTTCATTTGCACAAAATAAATTGTTGTAGATTGACAATTGTCATAGAGATTTTGTATAGTCCTTCATTCAAATGGCCTAAAACTAACATAAAAATGTGGTAATTCATTGGCACAAATGGATTGCATACAGTACTCTCAAGACTGCAATACAATAGCAATTGGCAGGCCAACATTCAGAGAAGCATGTACTAAACTTAGGTTGTAGAAATTCAGAGAAGCATCTGCTAGATTTAGCAAGTAGAAATTCATAGAAGCATGAGATGAGGAGCCGAGTCTACCTTTTCCTGGATGTTGTCTACCTTTTCCTGTTATAGTAAACGTGCACGTGCAAATGCACGTATCTAAATAAAATTGATCCTTATTCAGTTGTTACGTGGTATAAATCTGAACAAGAAAATCACTAAATAATATATACTCCCTCCATAAACTAATATAAGCACGTTTAGATTACTACTTTAGTGATCTAAAAGCTCTTATATTAGTTTACAGAGGGAGTATCTTTTATTCAAAGTTGTTGCCTCACCTCAGAAATGCAAAGCAAGCAATATTCTAATGATCATTTACATGCAAGCCACATATTGATCAATGCAAATAGCGCAAAAACATACTTCAAGCACAGGAAACTTTTTGTATACACAATTTTATGAGGGCTAAGCAAAATCATTGAAGTGCTCCTTGCATATACAATATTATAATTTATAAATATAATTCTATAATTTCTAGACTTACAATAAATAAGGAAATCCTACTACTATAGAGGTCTTGTTTGAAGATGACACCATTCAAATATGTTCACACAGATTATTTTGTTACGGGAATATGTTCACATGGTTCACATCAAACATCCGTAACGAACTCTTTATATTAATATTTCAAATGACTTACATAACTTCCACTATACATTAAAAAACTGAAAACACGGCTATGCCTATATGGTCTATGCCTATATGATTGGATTATAGTTCCATGCGCGACTTGATTACGTTGTTTGATGCTCCATCCAGATGTAACTCTTCCATATAACAAAACATACTTTGTATCACTCTTCACATCTTCTCGTTGATGGCAAAAACATGACTATCGTCACACCTATGCCACCGCTTCATATCCAAACGCAAGATGAAATGAATGGAAGATGGTAAGTACCTGTCAGCATCTTCCTTACTCCCAAGATTATGCTTCCTCCTCTCTTTCCTTCCTCTCCCGATTCTTTTTGTCAAACGAACAACATGAATTGAAAATCAACCAAGCAAATCAGAAATGAGAAACAAAATATGAAAACATGAGTAAACCTTATCTCACTTCAATGCAAATCACAGATGATCATGGGCGCCCTGCCACTGATTATGTTAATACTTGTTGGAAAGGTCAACCTGTACACCATGTAAAATTACCTACAAGGTTCAGCTCTGGTGGTTCTGCAAGCAAATATCTTGTCTGGATATGATAGTTCTAGGGACAAACCTGAAAACTTTATTGTATGCCCCTATGCACTGTGAGGCCTTGTAGTTTTAGCTCGCCCCAACAGTATGGATATGAAAATTAGGTATCAACATGAAAATATGTAAGATGATTCTACATATCTTTGTAGGTGGAGAAGAAATTACAATTAGTAGTTGTTGCAAGTATATATGTATTGAATAATTATACATACAATATGATATATCAATCCAGTAAAAGCAGCGACAAGTCTATCCATATTGCCGCATTGTACAAATACTAAGATATTTGGTCAATATAACACACCGATTCACAAAACCAAGTCCCCAAAACCGAGGTCATCCTTCTGCATATTTGCACGACAACACATTGTAGTCAAACATATGGAAGAATTATTTGCATTCCGAAATCATACTATTTGAATCTGTTAATCTGAAGAAATGTAGACCTTTTTAATCTAATTCAATCATCAAAAGCATATTGGTTCAGAAATAGGAGTTAATCTGAAGCATGTGTCTTGTTCTTAACTTCTCCTCTCTTGCTGCTGCTCTCTCCTCCTTCTGTATGCTCTGTTGACATCCTCTTTCAGAAACACATTTAGTATAGAAGGAAAAACCAAAAAATACAAATTTGAAGGTGAACCTATTTTATTAAAAGGAAAAAATTAGCACAGGTCAAATTTGGTAGGTTTAGAAAAATATGCAATTGATGCACATCATTTTGGGTTGTGCTTAAGAACAACACCAATAACTACAATTTAAGATGTGGCCGACAATAGAGAATAGCAACACCTAAAGGCCTATAATATCATCTAGCTTGGCATGCTCATGTAAACTAAATGAAGCTATCATAATAGTGCCTATAATATATCTAAATTTAGTACCATAAAATTAGAGAACCATACGGTTTGATTTCTCATATTTCGTTTCGGAAAATAGCAGACTCTGTTTTTAAAAATGACAGTTAGAACGCTCGTTATGAGATCACAATGTGCCTTTTAACATCGATCTAAGAATGCAAGAGCAACTGAACTTGATCTATGCTAAGCGTTGTCTGAACCAACTGTACATGATTTCTATGAAACAAATAAAGACTGTTATGTTAGGATAATCCTCCTACTATAACAGTTTGACTTACTTCACTTGATAAACAAAGCACCTGCCTTTGATTTGGTCTAGTAGGCATCAAAGCTATAGTAATAATTAGCAAATTTCTGCAGAATAAATATTTTCTATATATACATACTTGGCAGAAACAAAGCCATGTCCTGGTGCTTGTTGAGAATGACGCCGAGGGATAACACTGTGGTAGAAAAGGCCTTTTCAGATGGCAGAAACAAACATCAGTCAATGTGTAAAGGGCATAGACAACAAGAACAGAAACAAAAACTTTTGAACAACCACAACAATAAGTCTACTTTTAAGCTCACTCGTCTAGCTATAAGCAACCAAACTTCACTAACTCTGACTTTAAAACATCAAACTTAGGGGGTTACAAAAACATCGGCGGCCTCACGGTGATGACGACCACCCGATTAAATTGAAACTACCGACAATACACCTGTAATCCTCCGCTGCATTGAGCATCAGCCATCGTAAGATTGATTCCTTAATTGATCTAAAAATAGTTGCTTGGATTGATGTACTATTAGAACAGATTGGAATATGGAGAAGAAAGAGACCGGAGTTAGGAGAAGAAGCAGGGTCAGAGCTTGATGAAGCAGGGCCGTTTACCTGGTGGGAGGCGAGGCTAGCAATGGTGGGGCTGCGATTGCGTCCGAGTGCACAAAGCGGAGGCCGTAGTTAGAGCCCAAGTGGAAGACGGGGAAGAAGTACTGCAGTTCCACGGGCGCGGCGGGGCGGCTCCGGTGGCTGGGGAGGCGACGACCCGCGGCGGGACAGCTCCCGCGGCGGGGGCGTGCTCCCGTGGCTGGGGAGGCAGCGACCCGCGGCGGGGGCGGGCTCCCGCGGCTGGGGAGGCGGCGAACGGCGCGGCGGGGGCGGGCTCCCGGCGACCTGCGGGGCTTCCCGTGGCTCCGGCGGCGCGAGGCGGCGGTGAGGGGCGCGGCTTCCCGTGGCTCGGCGCGAGGCCGTGGGAGGCGAACGGCGCGGGAGGAGGAGGAGGTCGTGCGGGAGGAGAAGGTGGAGGTCGTGCGGGCGACCGGTTTTGTTAGTGCGGGACAGATTAGCGATAGATTGATTGTAGTGGCTTAATGCGTGGTTGGTAGAGTTAAATACAAAATGATTAAGGGCCATTAGATCTTGATGATGGATGGGTGGGATTGTTTGGATCTGCCCCTCTTTTTTTTTTTATAGTGGTAGTAGATAAGTTTCTCTGCACCGCTAGTTAACACCTACTATAGTAGTAGTAGACTGCTGTCGAGAGATAGAGTTATGTGCAGGCATCCCTTGATTAGTGGCTTTTGCAACTTTTGATACACCGATTTGTAATTTAATACGTTAGTAGCGGCAATGATTTGATAATATACTGGTGGGAGTTATTCTGAAAGGATTCATCTACAGAAATGATTCTAGGAATGTGCACACGTCAAACACCTAGCTATCTAGACTTGTAGTAGCCATGCATATTAGCACACATGACCAGAATATTACCGAGTTATTATTATTTTCTGTGATGTGATATGGTTGGTACGAGAATATGCATATGCTTGTTTTTTCAAAAAGGCCGGCCAATTTGAATGGAGAACAGAAGAATATAGACTGAAGTGTCGATCGGCGGATGGAAGCTGGGGAGATATATCAGTAAGCAGCATGGTTTAACCATAGCCAACTGTTGGCTGTCATCTATAGCCAACCTTATATTCAACATGTATAACAATTAGCTATAAGTATGTACTATTTTATTAATTCATGGCTCACTTTTCACTCTCACATAATGTCCGGAAGCACGTGTTGCGGCTCGCTCTTGCATGAGAGCCCGCTTACATCCTCTCTCCTATCCTCTTTCCTCCAACTAAGCATAGAAATATTATTTTGCTTCTTACAGCCTGCTGACTGTACCTTATTGTACTTGCTCTAAGTCTATAGCGCGTACGTTGATAAAACAGGATTTTCGTGCCACCCACTGCTAGTCGTTTGATCGGACGACGTGTTGGATGGCCTGCGTGCTATGGTGGATCAATGCGACGCCCGACGATGCTGGATGGGTCGTGCGGACGTGTCGTCGTGTAACTGTCGTGCTAGAGTAACTTATGATGAGGGTTAGGCTAAACCAGTGTTCCCATTCCGGGCCCGTTTCATCAGGCTCTAGCCATCTAACCCGATCGATCTTCAACACCCACCCCAAATCAGACCTCGCATCTATCCACGGACAAGAGGATTAGTCCATAGACATGGATGCTGAAGCTGGCAATTTAAAACTATCTGCATATGTCCAATTACATTTTGGAAAAATTCAACAAAATTAAATTAATTTTATGCATATTTAAATAAATCGATGATATTCGCTCATACTTGATAATCATCTAAGTGAACGCCGGCGCCTGTTCCCCATGTCTAGTAGGCCATGAGCACCCGGAACCGAAGCTCCGCCTCCGCAGCCTGTAAGCGGCTAATCGGTCAATAATGTGAGCTTGCCAAGCTTGGCTTCAGCTGGAGCGGAGTGGCTGCCTTCCTGGGACCCGAGCGTTGGTGACCTTCCATGCTCCACTCTTAAGCTTCCTCGTTGACGGCGACACCCACGGACGTGCCGGCTGTGGTTGTGACGGCAGGGTGCAGCCGTGGCAGAGCTGGCGACCTCGTCCTCGTCCTCGCTCTTGTCGCACACTTCATCCGACGCCTCGTCGATCTTCTGCAAGGAGGCTTGTAACTCCTCCTGATGGAGGCGGTACCGCCAGCAGTCATGGTGGATGTCGTTGGCTGTGCGATAGGAGTTGAGCAGCGCCTCCTGCTCAGGCACAACCACGTCCAGTGCGATGGCCGTGCCAGTTGTGAGTTGCTCCTCCACGAGCCAGTGCTCGTCTAGGAGGCAGAGGTTGTACTCGTGGTCGGCATTTGCCTGCGGGAGCGCAGCCCGCCGCTCTTCCAACACTATCTCGATGTGGTGAGCACGAGCCTCGCCCACGGTAATGTCAACCTTGGCCACGAGGACGGGGGGGGGGGGGGGGGGGGGGGGGGGGGTGCCGGCTCGTCATCTCCGTCGTGTATATAACTTTTTATTTTTTCATGCCAATATCCTACAACTTCCATATACTTTTACCAATCTTTTATATTATTTTTAGGACTAACATATTGATCCAGTGTCCAGTGCTAGTTCATGTTTGTTGCATGTTTTTTGTTTCGCATAATATCCATATCAAACGAAGTCCAAACTTGATAAAACTTTACAGAGTTTTTTTTTTGGAATATATGTGATTTTTGGGAAGAAGAATCAACACAAGACGGTGCCCGAGGTGGCCACGAGGCACCTGGGCGCGGCCAGGGGGTAGGGCGCGCACAGGTGGCTTGTGGGCACCTCGTAAGTTGGTTGGACCCCTTCTTTCACCGTAAGAACTATAATATCAGAAAAAATCGTGTTAAAATTTCAGCCCGAAAGAAGTTATGGATCTTCGGGGATATGAGAAACGATTTTCGATCAAAAAGTAAGAATGTGAAACAAAAGAGAACGGAGAAAGAGATCCAATCTCGGAGGGGCTCCTGCCCTCAGGAAGCCATGGAGATCAAGGACCAGATAGGAAACCCTCCTCCCATCTAAGGGGGAGGCCAAGCAAGAAGAAGGAGGGAGCTCTCTCCCCATCTTCCCCGGTGGTGACGTAACGCCGTTTGGGCAACCATCATGACGGCGATCTACACCAACAACTTCACCGCCGTCAACGCCAACTCTCCCCCCTCTATGCAGCAATGTAACACCTCTTCTACCCGTTGTAATCCCTACTTAAATATGGTGCTTAATGCTACATATTATTATCCAATGATGTGTTGCCATCCTATGATGTTTGAGTAGATTCGTTTTGTCCTATGGTTTGATTGATGACCGTGATTGGTTTGAGTTGTATGTTTTATGTTGGTGCTGTCCTATGGTTCCCTCCGTGTAGCGCAATTGTGTGCGATTCCCGCTGTAGGGTGTTGCAATACGTTCATAATTCGCTTATAATGGGTGGCGAGAGTGACATAAACTTATACCTGAATAAGGGGGTTACTGCGTATGGGAGTAAAAAGGACTTTTTACTTAATGATATGGTTGCGTTTTACCTTAATAATCTTTGATAGTTGCGGATGCTTGCTAGAGTTTCAATTGTAAGTGCATATGATCCACGTACAAAAAATATATTAGCTCATGCCTCTCCCTCATATAAAATTGCAATAATGATTACTGGTCTAGTTATCGATTGTCTAGCGACAAATCTTTCTCTTTGTGTTACAAAATCTCTCTACTAAAACTAACTTAATTGTTTCTTTATCTAAGCATCCCCTAACTTTTATTTACGTGTTCTTTATTATCTTCAAGCGCATCCCTTTACATCTACAAAGTACTTCTAGTTTTATACTTGTTCTAGGTGAAGTGAACGTTAAGTGTGCATAGAGTTGTATCGATGGTTGATAGAACTTAAAGGGAATATTATTTCTACTTTTAGCTCCTCGTTGGGTTTGACGCTCTTATTTATCGAGAAGGCAACAATTGATCCCTTATACTTGTGGGTTATCATCAGCCGCCTCGTCCGTTGGGGCGTCCATACTGCTGGCCTCAGTCTGCTACAATGGCGGCGATCTCCTACTTCTAATCGGACAAGACGATGTACCAGGCAACTTTGGATCTCAAGGGGGCCATGGTGGGTATGGTGCCGAGAGCAGAAGTGAGCAGAGGATGTTGTATGTGGCTACGAGTCGGGCCTGGAGTTTAAATAGCGGGCGGATGGCAGGGAACCGACGAGGTGGTTAATGGTGGGCGACAGACTAACAGACCGATGGTGCCGAAATAGGCTTCTCGGCATCCGCACATGTTTAAGGTACGTAGGCAAATGGACGGGTTGTTGTTTGAACGCGGAGCAACCGCATGCACCGGGAAGCGGTGCTGGCGGCGCCCTGGGTCGGCACACCAGTTCAATGCTAGAGCGACGTGAGAATCCGTCACCGCATGCGCACGCTGTAGAACCTGTCACCACCTTCTTCCACAGTCCAATCTTCAATAGCAATCAATGCACTAATCTTGCCAAAACCCATATGCCGTCGACATCACCACGATGCAGGACATCGTCAGCCTCCTGCGCGCGCCCGTCGAACAGTATCCAGCACCGAGACCCCGCTGCACCCTGTCGCCAAGACTCACTGTCGTCGATACTGTAGATGGCACGCCGCTCCACCTTGGTCACAACACGCACATCATACGTAGACTTGCGCCCAACCACCATGCCAAATACTTGTCCCTCTAGCCGATGTACAACCCCAAAGATGATGCACCCATGGGGGTGACGATGCAGGGACTTCGCCATCATCCTATCTGGAAGCCCGAATCTGGGATTTCCCTCGGGCCATACAAGGAACGTGAATCACCCCACAGCGCCTGCAACGAGGTAAGGACGCCCGCTGGCGTCGCCGTTGACGCTGGCATATTTGCGCCCATCCCTGGCTGGACCACCATATCGGCCTCCTCCGTCATCCAACACACCCATGAGTGACGTGTGCTATCGGGAAACCTCACGACCAGAGCCGCACCATCGCCCGAAACCGTCGGCCCGCGTGGGTGAGCCATCGACGTCGGAGGGGCCCTCACCACTGCCCCGCTGATGCTGGATGACGCGCATGTTTAGGACACCCGTGCGGATCTCCACTGCAACTGCATCCCGCGGCGGAGGAAGACCATGCTGCCTCCATCATCTCCCACCTAGGCTTTGCCCCATGGAGCTTCAGCGGTGGCGAGGAGATGGGTGGTGGGCTCAAAGGCCTAGATCAGACTAGAAGGGAGGGGATCGGGAGGGAGGGGGTCGAAGGGAGGGGCAGTGGCGGCACCTCTGGTTTTGGACCGGGAGATCCCCCGTATGTACGTATGTCTTTCAATGGGAGAGTACATTTTTTGATTCTTTTATTTTATATCCTAACTGTTAGAGATATATTTGAGTTACATGTATCTGGTGGTCTAGAATTTGTAATTCGTCTCCTACCTTATCTCTAGGAGAGCCTTCTTACCCTTCAAATATGTACTCCTATATATACTCGTCCGTGAGGCTCAATACAACATCAACATATTTACACCAATCTTCTCTCTAATCCCTAGAAGAGTCTTCTTGCTCTTCAAGTCAGTGCTCCTATAAATACTTGCCCGTGAGGCTCAATACAACATCCACCATATTTTTTCAATCTTCTCCCTAACCCCTTCTAACACTAATTATCAAACTATGCCACATGATTATTACTAGGCAAATCTCATAAGCAAGATAACAGGTTACGCTTACACCAAACCCCAAGCTGTTCAAATGGATTTTTTCTTTTTGGTCAATTAAGCCTAGGGCGAAGCCTCTGTGGTCAATTAAGGTAGGCCCCGGCGAAGCCTCTTTTCGTTCGATTTTTTCTTTTTGGTCAACTAAAGTAAATTAGAATATGCCTGCAAGAAAAGGTAAACTAGAATTACTAGCTAGATATCCATGCGTTGCCGAAAGGTAAATTAGAATTACTAGTTTTTTTTGTCAACTAAGCCTTATATATAGATCCCACCGCCGGTGCTTTGCCCGGCGACTTCACTGATGGCGGCCAGAGGAGGGGAGGGCGGAAGCCGGGCTTTAGGAGGGAAGCCAGGGAGCGTCCCGGTGTGGCCGAATGGGGCGAGAGAGAAGGGTCTAAAAAGTGGGAGATAATTTCACTTCTCAAAGCATGTTCAAATGGATGGACTAGTGGTTTATACTTATAAGAAGCTTATAGCATACTGGTTAGCTACTCTTTATCTGGTATTCGGGCCTAACCGCGTTAGTTGGTTCTAGAAAAGCATATTTTGATATGCTTGGGCTAATAGATAGAACTATAAAAAAATAGGGTATATATAGTAGGAACACCCATGCATGCTCTGAAAAAGAGAACAAAGTGGTAAATGCGAAATCAAGCTGAGCTTATAGTGTACGCGTATAGATAAGTGCATTTTCTTCTTCAGAGAGTCGGCAGCAGTACATATCCTATGAGTTTTCTCACGTTAGGCAGCAACACTGCAGTATAAACTAGACTAGAGCATCATTTGTAATAGACTCGGAGGATTAACAAGATAAAAGTAATCAAATGGGTGGCACTCACATATTTTTATTTTTATTTTGAAAAGGAGGATAGATCCCCGGCCTCTGCATCTGGACGATGCATATGCAGCCATTTTATTAATTATTCACAGAGATCATACAAAGTAATACATCAGTTAGCCTGAAGCCATCATCTAGGCAACACCTATTGCTACTCATATCCCATTGATGAAGGTGTGCCGAATATCCGGGCCTAATACCAAACGGACATCGCACCAAATCCTAACATCTAAACCGGATGCCTCAGCCCAGCCACACACCGAGATTGGGTCCCATACCGGACCGACGTACTCTCAGAGGCTGCCGCCGCCATCTTCCACCGGTCCATCTCTAGAGCAGTAACTGACTCATCGACCTTACCTGGTCTGCCGTCAGTGCCACCACGACGCCAGACAACTCCACCATGCTGCACGTATCCGTCCACACGCGCCCGTCGCCGAACCTTCGCAGCGCCATGCCACCGGTGACACTCACATATACATTTCTACAATCTTCCTTTTTGCCAGGAGGCGCTATTCCCATATATTGCTTCTAGAAAATGCATTTAATTCGAAAAAGTGCTACACCTTGACCAAACGGCTCATTCTCATGTCAGCAGCTGTCCTCCACGGCAGCAAATGACATCTCTGCCTCTAACGAAATAGCAAGTCGCTAAGATTTGGGGTATAAGTTACTTGATTTGGTTTGAAATCAATTTCATTTCATTGAACAAATCCATGTCATAGAGATTACTAAAGAAATACTGTACTTTCCTACTACAGGAATTAGTTGCAAGAAAACAAATTTATGTGGGTGAGATAAGACGATCAATGCAGGAATGCACATTTCTGGACTAGTGAGACTTGGTAGCCAATTATAAAATGCATGGGCGAACCTAATGCTGAGGCTGGAGATGCATAATTTCAACATAGTTGTATCCTTTGTTGATTTCCTTGACATGCTCATTCTCTGTGGTACAATCTGCATAATTTCAGCAGACACTTTACACAGAGTGCCGAACCGAATGCTGTGGCCCCATTATTTTGAAAAAGAGACTGCCATATTGTGAATTGTAGTCACGTCTCTGATGTCACAACCAATTAAATTAAGAGTGACAAAATTAAGGCTACCTCCTAGTGTGGTGTCTTTTCCCTCATGAGGGGCAACATGTACTACTCCACCGCTCTCATCTAACCTAGCTGGTCATCATTTCAGCTAGCACGGGCAGTGTCATGCTTCATGGGGCCTAGGTTAAAAGTTAGTTAACTTTGCGCAATAATATGCATTACATGCATATCTAATCCAACTGGTCTAGACTTAGAGAATGTGTGACAGGGCGGCCAAAAGATTTATTCACAAACGAAAGAGAGTAAATGATCGATGCGCCCGCACTAACCCTTAAAGAATGAAGAAGCAGCTTCATGACCTATTGTCACCACTCAAACATATTCTTGTATGTCCTAGTTAGAGCATATTCCGAAACTCCTGTGGAAATCTGGCGTCCGGCTACTGATCAGGTTGTCTTGATCAACCATCTCTATAAATAGCCCCCTTCTCTTCAACTTCTAATCAAGCCAGAACAACAAGCCACATTTTAGCTCTCCTGTCCTATCCTAGCTCACCAAGCTCCAGTGGTGTCCCTTTCTTCCCAATCATGTCGATGATAGATATGTCCAGGGACCCATTGGTCGTTGGCCACATCGTTGGGGATATTGTGGACCCTTTCATGACTACTGCGTCATTGAGGATCTTCTTCAACAACAAGGAGCTGACAAACGGGTCTGAGCTCAAGCCATCTCAAGTGTTCAACGTTCCAAGAGTTTATATTGGCGGGCGAGACATGAGGAATCTGTACACGCTTGTAAGTTTGCATGCTTGATAACCTCACGTCAATTAGATGACTTTGGTTCTTCACCTGTGGTTTTGTTTTTCCGACTTACTTGAAATCAGGGACTGGTCCTAGGTAGTGGATGATATGCTTTTCTCATGGCTACATATATTGGTTGACCCAGATCAGCATTTCTCCTAAAGCGTCTCTAATTCTGCCTTGTAATATTAGACGAAAAGCAACGAATATAATCTTTTGTTGACTTTAGAACCTTGAGGTATGTCTAGCTGATAGGACAAACTGGCCTCTTAGGGTAGCTCTTTCTTAGTACTATTTGGCTATTGGTAAGGTGTTGCGTTTGAAGCACAACTAAGTTAAACTTACTGGCTAATTATTTTCACGATTTTAACCCCATAAAGTTCCGTATTTAACTGCAGTCATTAGTATTCAGACTAAGAGAATCAAGAGCATCTATAAGAAAATATTGGAGAGATCATTTTTTTTAATTTCTAAAATTGGTGAACAGGACATAACTCACATGCATGTATTGATCTATCTTGTTTCTAGGTGATGGTGGACCCTGACTCACCAAGCCCCAGCAACCCTACTAAAAGAGAGAACCTTCATTGGTAAGCTCCTCTATCTTACTTTTCGCCACGCGGCTGAGTGGTAATCCACAGGCCCTTTCCTCCGTACAGGTTCGCTTTATATGCATGCCCTCTCATATGCATCCTCTTTCTGGTTGATTAGAGGTGCATGTTATCGTCTCAAGATAGTACTAATCACTCAATTTCGACTTTCTCATGCATATATAGGTTGGTAACAGACATTCCAGAGACTACTGATGCAAGTTTTGGTAAGTGATTTGATTGATCTATCAGTAACTGCAATGTTACAAAGTTTTAATGTTTTAAGTTTCAGAGCCGGCAGAGCCCTTGCACTGCCACGGCTTGTATGGTACATTTGTCCAGATACAGATATATCTAGACACATTTTAGTGTTAACTACATCCATATCCAGACAAATCTAAGACAAGTAATTTGAGACCGAAGAGTATGAAATTAGAGGCTTGCTTTTGAAAGAGAACATGATTCTAATTTGACGAAAGCTTCAATAAAGCGTGGGTTTTATTAGAATTTTTTTTCAGGCTTCGATTATCGCCAAAGCCATAATTATTGGCAG
Source organism: Triticum aestivum (assembly GCF_018294505.1). Lineage (NCBI taxonomy): Eukaryota > Viridiplantae > Streptophyta > Magnoliopsida > Poales > Poaceae > Triticum > Triticum aestivum. The sequence goes on from NC_057804.1 coordinate 72,255,510, forward strand.
CAGTGTCAAAAGGATATTTATGGTACTGAAAATTTTCATGCATCCATAAATCTCTTTTCCATTAGAGCCAGTTGTTATCATAGAAATGCTTAAAAACATCTTATCAACATAGAAGCCACTTTTTATCATGAAAATGCTTAGTCCAGTTAATAAATGAAAACGTACATGCAGAAAGCACTAGTCACATTGTACTTCCATTAATTTGTTTTATTTATTGTGTGCTACAGGAAATGAAATAGTCCCCTATGAGAGCCCACGTCCAACTGCGGGAATCCATCGTTTCGTTTTCATCCTGTTTAGGCAGTCAGTCAGGCAGACCACTTATGCAGCAGGGTGGAGAGCAAACTTCTGCACAAGGGACTTCGCAGCGATCTACAATCTCGGATCGCCTGTCGCTGGGATGTACTTCAACTGCCAAAGAGAAAATGGCTGTGGTGGTAGAAGGTACATTAGGTAATATATAGTTGGGCGCAACCTTACCTCCTATATATATATATATATATATATAAAGCTGTTTCTGGTGTGAGTTTGCCTCTCTGAAGGAAAGATAGAAACCGGGAGATAAGTACGCATGAAGCACAACAAATGCTTGGATGTGTGCGTGTGTATGTGTGTCTGTGTGTTTGTTTGTCTGTTGTGTGGGCATTGCATGCTACTGGTCCAGTCAAAATTATATATAGCTAGTAACTTAGTAGTACACTAAATACTGCAATGTGCCCTTGTTTGCTTGATCCCAAAAGAGTTGGGCTCCAGTCCTTGGGAGATACCAAAATGTGGTTGTGTGTGGCTGAAATACAGATGATTCAATGTATGCATTCGGCATTCTGCCAAGTTATACGACCAGTTGCTCGTGACCCTAACTAGATAGGATTGTAAAACAAATGGAGCTCAAAGATTCTGAGAGAAGCTGGGTAGGGGTCGGATTCTAGGAGAATCCCCAGATTCTGGCAAAAGAACTGGGCCTGAAATGCTCTAGACAAGGCAATCAAACCTATGTTGAACATTTTGTGAAATATTCATAGTTTAAGAGCAGTTTGAAAACATTTTTTCTTGTATAAAAAAAGGTGAATCGTATTTTGCAAGCTCATTTTCAGAATCGTATTTTCAAGCCCATTTTCAAACCGTTTACCAGAATGATGCTAATGGTTTGACATAGAAAGTTGCTGCAAATGTGTTCATCTTTTATGTAATTTTTCCCCAAATTCCCTATGGTCTAAGAGGAATTTCAAAAATGGCAAAAAAATCGAATGAGTGAAATAGTATCTTTTAGCTAATTTCTAAATGGTTTAACAGAGTGATGCAAATGATATAGCACTGGAAAGTTTATGCAAATGCACTCATATTTCATGTAGATTTTTTTTCCAATTAGAAACTATTTAAGAGTAATTTGAAAACAGGTAGAAGTTTGAACCATATTGATGTTTGCTTTCATTTATCAATGGTTAGTCAGAATGTAGCAAATAATACAACATTTGGAAGGCTAATAAAAATTCAAAATTTTCTAGTATAGAACTTTCCTCCCAATCCCTCAAGGTTTCAATTGAATTTTGAAAAAGGCAGAATATGTTCCGAAGAAAAAAAATTGTAAAAAAATCGCGGAATGGGGCAAATGATATACAGTTGGAAAGTTATAAAAAAATGTGGATTTTTTTCATGTAGAAACTTTTGTGTGATTACTAGGCCCATTAATGTAATTTAAAAATGGTGAGGTCGTGTGTTGCCTTCATCACGAAAATAGAGTGTTCGAAATGCACTGTGCGCAAACTTTGAACTTCTGTGACACTTTTGTTCAAATTCGTATGTTCCATGTGTTGTTTTGTCCATAATTCCTCAAACATACATCAGAATTGAGTAAATAATATACCGTTTGAAAACTGGTGAAAAGGAGCAACTTTTTCGTGTTAAACATTTTTTTTTCAAATGCACCTCATTTTGAAAGAGGTTTTGAATACGCTAAAATTTGTTTCGAACGATACACACCGAACTTTTGAACCGTTCATCGCAATAAAGCATATGATATACCGTTGCGAAACTGATGAATAAGAGAATGTTTTCATGTAGAGCATGGAAATATTGACTGCCAGAAATTTGGTGAAACAAAAAATTAATCAATGTTTCACCATAACGCTGGCACGCATTTTGAAGGCCTACCAATATTAAGTACCACTAGCTAAAGTGAAGGTGGTACAATAAATCAAATAAGAATGCATACAAAAAGGGAGTGCTCAATTTGAGTAAGGAGCGCATATCATGTTGTGAAGAGATAATGACATGACTCTAAAACAAGAAAATGTAATGCTGTGCATTGCATTGCATCAAACACTCGGCATGTGGTACAATAAACGTATCTGCTATACTCTCAAACGCAAAAACTAAAAGGAAGTACAATAAATCTAGGTGTTCATCGCATCAAACACTTGACATGCAATACAAAGGGGAGGAGTGGGCAATGGACCAGGCGGACTCGCCGGTGAGGTCCGTGGCGAGGAAGTGGGTGGCGTTCACCTCCTTCGAGAATGTGGACCTCACCCCAGCCATGAGAGGATTGACCCTCAGATCTCGCGAGGGGGGTCCTGGCCCTTCCTGCCCCAGGATCGGCCATGGCTCCGATCGAGATCCACGACGACAAGGTGGAGCTAGGTGGTGGTGCAGATGCCGCGCCACTCCGCTCGACTTGCTCCGCCTCCTCCAACTACGACGCCACGCCGTTCGGCACGCCTCGCCGCAATCGATGCCTGAACCCTTCACTAGCCAGCAACCGCTTCTAGAGGCTGGCTAGTGAAGATTCAGGCGACGATTCTGACGGGGATGTCGCCATGTCAGGTATCCGTCGTCCCATACCCGTCCCCATACCTCATGTTCATGAATCTGGAGGAATTTTTCATGAAATTGATATGCACCGCCGAATTAGGTGGATAAATCATAGGATGGAGAAAAAACTGAACGAATATGTTCAGAGTTTGTTTCTGAAAAATGAAGAAGGAATTGATGAGAGGCGGAATAGGAAATTTCTGACTGATTGTCAGGAAAACTTTACTTCTATTGACTCCCCTAGTTGGGGAAAATATCATAACAATGAAATGGAAATGACATTGATAAAAATTAAACCTAAATCTCCCAAAATCTGGGATCTAACTAGATTTCCAGAATACTTAAGTGACATTGAGATAGAAGAGGAAAAGCTTACTTAGTAGAAATTTAGGGAAGAGAAAAAGGTGAATACAGAAGTAGAAATAATCCAGAGCAGTTTAGAGATAGAGGGGATTCCTGAGAACTCAATGTTGGAAGAGGCTGCTAATGAAGCTCGAAGAAAAGAAAATACTCGGGAAAATGAGAAGGAGAGGTGGGGAAAAAGCAAAATGGACCTCAGGGCTTGGAGAGATATGGGAGAGTTGGGCCTTAAAGTTTCCAAGCCCAATGGTGTGGCCAGCTGCGCTGGCCTAGAAGGAGAAAAGGTGAGAATGGCCCTATATAAAGGGGGGATTCTACCTCGCATACCAGAACCAGACTTCACCTACCAAACCCTAACAGAAACAGAAAAACGGCGCCGGAGAGCTGGGGAGAGAGATCTGAGGAAGAAGAAAAGTACTAGGGAGAGGAGGAGATTATGGCAGGCAGGCAAGATGTTGGGGAACACGGTAATTTCAAAAAAAATCCTACGATCACGCAAGATCTATCTAGGTGATGCATAGCAACGAGAGGGGAGAGTGTGTGTCGTGGTTCTAAGTCTGACAGTAGAATGGGGGGTAGGTATGGAGAGGCAAGATCCTAGCTATGGAGTAGTTGTACACACGAGTGTTTAACGAGTTTAGGCCCTTCTCTGAGGAAGTAAAAGCCCTACGTCTCGGAGCCCGGAGGCGGTCGACTGGTTTATGTGTATATGAGTTACAGGGGTGCGAACCCTTCTACCAGTGGAGGGGGTGGCTTATATAGAGGACGCCAGGATCCCCGCCTACCCACGTAGCAGAGGGTTAAAGTACATTAAGGTCGGGCGTTACTGGTAACGCTCTACATAAAGTGTCATCATGACCATTAAGACTACTTAATTATAGACCGTTTGGATACAGAGTAGATCCTGAACTTCTGATGGTCGAGTGAGTCTTCATGGTCGAGTGTCTTCTAGCCGGTCGAGTGGAGTCTCTCTTGGTCGAGTGGAGCCTCTCTTGGTCGACTGGAAGGTAGCTTCGTCTAAGGATGTCCTTGGGTATGGTATCCTAGATAGGTCCATGACCCTACCCTAGGTACATAACATCATCATTAGCCCCCGAATGGATCGAGGTTCGAGTGAGGAAGGAGTTGATGATTTTCTCCGACTTATTTCTTGTGCTTTGATTATGTCGTATCTTGGATCGGCGATTTTACTTTCGGCGTTGGCGTCAACTTTTACTTCAGTCGTCTTGATCCATTCTTGTCTTCTGTCGAGTGAACTTTTGAACTTTGGTGAACTTCCGAGCGACGGATCGCGGGAAAGATATCGTCTGACAGATTGATCTGCTGTTAGCGGATTTCGCGGGATCCGAAATTTGGGGAGCGCGCGAAGCGGGGCGGACCGCGGCAATCGGATGGGATAAGGCGTGGACGCCTCAATTTCCGTGCTGCCTTTTTCGCCACGTAGCGTGCATGTGCGACTGTTTCGGGATGTGATAGGATCGCCTGGACCCACTCGTCAGCCACTCGGAAGTGCCCTTATATAAAGCGCCGGGGGAGGGTTTTTTGAACAGTGCCTTCCCATTCTTCTCTCTTCCCTCTTTGCCTCCGCCCACTGCGCCTGCTCTCGCCTCCGCCTATCCACTCCTCGCGTGCTTCGCCGGCGATAATGGTGAAGGAGAAGACGGCGGCCCTAGAGGGCGCAAAGAATGCGACGGCGACGGGGCAAGCGAAGGGGAGACCGTCCAGTCGGGGCGGATCTTCGTCAAGGTCCCGCCTGCCGAAGGGTTGGGTCCAAGGGGATTGGATCCGCTCGACCATCACTGAGAAAGATCTCCATGACCTGGCCAATGAGGGACTAATCCCCCACGGGTCAGCGAGGCTTCCAAGGACCGAGTGTTAACCGCAGCCGCAGGAGGGTGAGTGCGTTCTCTTAGCCACTCACGTAGACCGTGGTTTTTCTTTGCCGCCGAGTGTTTTCTTCCGGGGGTTTCTGAATTTTTTTGGGGCGCAACTCCACCATTTCACTCCCAACTCCATCACCTATCTTGCTTCCTTTGTGTCCATGTGCGAGAATTTCCTGGGTTGTCGACCACACTGGGGTCTCTTCAAGCACATATTCACCTATCGCTCACAGACAGTGAAAAAGGCGAGTCCGGACGATGAGAGGACTAAGGTTATCCAGATGTGCGGTGGTCTAGGGATCCAGATGAGGAATAAGAGTACTTTCCCAACCATGACCCTTCCTGAGTCGGTCAGAGGGTGGCAGTCGACTTGGTTCTACTGCCAAGACGAGTCGACGCCGGGGCAGTCGACTGGTCTCCCTCCGTTTTCCATGGACCGAGTGGACAAACCCTCTTCTCTGAAAGTGCTCCCTGAGGAGAAAGTTCAGGTAAAAATGCTGATGGAGCGCGTAGTCCAACTCGTTAGAGAAGGAGTGATGGGCATGGATCTTCTGGAGGTCTTCCTTAGGCGGCGCATCCAACCACTTCAGTACCGAGGCCATCCGATGTGGCTGTATTGTGGGACCGAGGACACCACTCGGGTCCATCCAGAGGCGGTCGACGACGCCACACTGAAGAGGTGGGTGACCGCGATCACGGGGAATAAGGACAACCCTCGAGGGGCCAGGAGGATCCCACCACTCGACTGTACCTACACACCGGACACGGTATGGCCATTTATTTCCAATCGCAATCTTGCTTTATTCATTCTGCTTCGCTGTGAATTGGTCGAGTGATCTTTGTCTTGCTTTGTTGCTTGATAGGCCACCACGGAGTTATACTTGATGCCCAACGAAGCGCAGACGCCGACTGAAGAGGAGGAAGGAAGTGGGGGCGAAAGCCTGGAGGAGTGGGATTCAGATGCTGATGACGATGATGAGGCTGAAGACTCTGATGAGGAGGAAGAGGAGGAGGAGGAGGAGGAAGTTGCACCTCCCCGCTCGGAAAGACGCTCGAAGCTTGTCCATGATCCCGCGACTGAGCGTGGTAAGGGGGTCGCGACCGCTACCCAGTCGACCAAGCGCCCTCGGACTATTTCTCCGGCACCGACTGAGAAGGCTCCGAAGCAATCTCGAGTGGCACCGTCGAAACCTGCGAAGGTCTTGCCGAAGATGAAGATGGTGATCCCCACTATCTCAGGGTAATGGTAGTCTTGAGTTTTCCCCGTTTCATGAACTTGCTCTTGGTCGACTCATGGGTCAATCAACTGACTTCCGGAACTGCAGTGCTGCTACTTCTGATACTTCGGCCAGGGCTGAAGACCACGAAATGGAGGATGATGCTACCTCAAAACCTGGTATGACTCTTGTGATGCCGTTTTCAGTCGACTGACTTATTGTCTCTAATTTTGATTCTTTCTGTAGCTTCATCTAACATTGTTATTGACCTTCCTGACGACGACGACGAAGAACCACCAAGGCAGAGGAGGAGCAAGAAAACGTCTGCTGGCAAGGCGACTCAGGATGTGCCGGCACTCGAGACATTGGTCGTCGAGGGAGACAATGTCACTCGGCCCACCGTAACCTTTGCGGTGCCGTTGACGAGTGCTCGTCCTTCGTCGTCGAGTGCTGCTCAACCCTCGCTTTTCTCCACCTACCCCGTTCCAGAAGACCAAGCTAGTGCTGCTAAAGAAGCAATACGCCAAGCGGGGGTCATGATGGAGCAAGTGAAGGCAATACGAGAAGCCAGCCAGGCAGCCTATGACACCAGTTCGGCTCTTCAGAGTAATGTTCAGGTCAGTCGGTCACTGCCTGTTCTGTTAGGATATGATATCTGAAAACTCTTCTTTCTGAAATTCTTAGAGTTTGTCCTACACCCACTGGGTGTGTCGATTGAAATTCCGGATTAGTGGGGGCACGCTGAGTGCACCCACTGGGTGTAGTCCCCAAGGCTATGGTCGATTGCTGGCAGTCGACCATAGGCTTTAAGTTTTTTCCTTACTCGACTAGGTTGAATAGATTCATAGACCAGTGGGGGCACGCTGAGTGCACCCAGTGGGTGTAGTCCCCGAGACTGTGGTCGACTGCTGGCAGTCGACTATAGTCTGAAGAACATCTCCTTTTTGTTTTTTTTGTTTTTTTGTTGTTGGTCGACTGGTCGACTCTAACTAATGAAACTAGTAGGGGCACGCTGAGTGCACCCACTGGGTGTAGTCCCCGAGACTATGGTTGAATGTTTGTATTCGGCTGTAGTCTTAGAAACGCTATGATTTTTCCTTACTCACTCGGAAGTGAATTGTCTTTGACATCTGTCGATTGGTTCTTCGTAGAAATCCTGTGACCTTGCGGCTCGTTATACTGAGTTGGAGAACAAACACATTCAGCTCGAGCTCGATCTGAAACTGGCCCAAGAGAACTTAACGAAGGCGAAGGAGGAAGCAAAAGGTATGCTTGGTGAGGCATTTGACGACTGCCTTTGCCACTTACTTGTTTCCGAATCTAATCTTGCTGTAACTTTGCAGACAAAGTGAGGGATGCCCTGAAGAAGCAAGAGCTTGACTTGGCTGAGATGCAAAAAACTGCTTTAGAGAAGACCAGGCTCGCGGATGAGAAGCTGGCTTCAGTGACCAAGCTTGAAGAAGAAAACACCAATCTGAAAGCTGCTCTTGATGCTGCCAACCAGGAGGTCAGTCGACTGAAAAGTGACAAGACCACCCTGAATGACAAGGCCAGTGAGTTGAAGAGAAAGAAGAACGATCTAGAGGCTTATCTAGGTGGACTCGCCAAGAAGTTGTTCCTCATGCTTGAAGGTAATCCTTTGTATCAAACAAATATTTTAATTATAACCTCCGACTGTTTGTCTTGAGTGGTTGTGCTTGCAGAGTTTTGCCAGAACTTTGAAGAGGAGACTGGTCCACTGGAAGTAAACCTGGACCCCATCAACTCTCCTGTGAAAGATGAAGTCGCCATGAATGTGCTCCGGCTTGAATCTCGTGTTGCTGCTGTCATCGATTATCTCGCAAGGCTGAAGGTCGCAACTTCTCGCATCGACACAACACTCTGGCCAAGAGAGACACTCCAGAACGACCTCGAGTCCCTGGTGACTCGACTGAACGAGGTCCCAAGTCGAGTGCAGGAGTGGAAGAAGTCTTCGGCCAGGTGCGGTGCGGATGTTGCTCTGTCTCTGGTCCGCGTTCACTGCAAGGATGCATGAGAGGACAAGCTGGTGGCTCTTAGGGTGGCTAACACCAAGAAGCACGATTTTAGATCTTTCATGGAGACCTTCATTGCTGCTGCCACTCGGATTGCAGATGGAATTGATCTGGACGAGTTTGTTGCACCTTCCAGCCCTCCACAGGAGGGGTAAAAAACTTCTGATTTTGATACTTTAAATTTGCCTCGGTATGCCGAGTGAGTTCTGTAACCGACAAACCTTAACAGGCCTAGCGCCTGAGCACTTTCGGTTCCGTTAGGTGTTATCCGAACTTGGATTCGTCGTTGAATATGTTTGCATTTGGTTTGAGGTGTCTTTTGCAGGTTAAAGCGAAGCGCTTATTGCAATCGACTTGTTCCCCAATACACTTAGGCGAGCACTGGGCTGCAGCTAAGCCCCCGAGTGAGAGGTTTGCTCTCCACTCGGTAGGATTTTAGATACTTAGGCGAGCACTGGGCTGCAGCTAAGCCCCCGAGTGGGAGGTTTGCTCTCCACTCGGTAGGATTTTCACATACTTAGGCGAGCGCTAGGCTGCAGCTAAGCCCCCGAGTGGGAGGTCTGCTCTCCACTCGGTAGGATTTTCACATACTTCGGCGAGCGCTAGGCTGCAGCTAAGCCCCCGAGTGGGAGGTCTGCTCTCCACTCGGTAGGATTTCAGATACTTAGGCGAGCACTGGGCTGCAGCTAAGCCCCCGAGTGGGAGGTTTGCTCTCCACTCGGTAGGATTTCAGATACTTAGGCAAGCACTGGGCTGCAGCTAAGCCCCCGAGTGGGAGGTTTGCTCTCCACTCGGTAGGATTTCAAATACTTAGGCGAGCACTGGGCTGCAGCTAAGCCCCCGAGTGGGAGGTTTGCTCTCCACTCGGTAGGATTTCAAATACTTAGGCGAGCACTGGGCTGCAGCTAAGCCCCCGAGTGGGAGGTTTGCTCTCCACTCGGTAGGATTTTGAATTGGTGGCGTAGCTCGAAAGGAGAGGGTAGCAGTCGACCTGCACCTCGTCCTCCTTGCAGAGCGCATGTTGTACTTGTGGCGTAGCTCGGAAGGAGAGGGTAGCAGTCGACCTGCACCTCGTCCTCCTTGCGAAGCGCACGTTGTACTTGTGGCGTAGCTTGAAGGAGAGGGTAGCAGTCGACCTGCACCTCGTCCTCCTTGCGAAGCGCACGTTGTACTTGTGGCGTAGCTCGGAAGGAGAGGGTAGCAGTCGACCTGCACCTCGTCCTCCTTGCGAAGTGCATGTTGTTTTTGTACTTAGGCGAGCGCAATGCTGCAGCTAAGCCTCCGAGTGGAAGGCTGGCTTACCACTCGACATGATTTTGTTTGTCTTAGGCGAGTACTTGGACTGCAGCTAAGCCTCCGAGTGGAAGGCTGGCTTACCACTCGACAGGATTTTGTTTATCTTAGGCGAGTACTTGGACTGCAGCTAAGCCTCCGAGTGGAAGGCTGGCTTACCACTCGACAAGATTTTTTTTATCTTAGGCGAGTACTTGGACTGCAGCTAAGCCTCCGAGTGGAAGGCTGGCTTACCACTCGACAGGATTTTTTTTATCTTAGGCGAGTACTTGGACTGCAGCTAAGCCTCCGAGTGGAAGGCTGGCTTACCACTCGACATGATTTTATTTATCTTAGGCGAGTACTTGGACTGCAGCTAAACCTCCGAGTGGAAGGCTGGCTTACCACTCGACAGGATTTTATTTATCTTAGGCGAAATGGATTTCGCAGCTAAGCCTTCGTGTGGGAGACTGGCTCACCACTCGGTTAGGATTTTTTTTACAGACTTGGGCGAATCGGATTCGCAGCCAAGCCACCCACTGGGGGATTGTTTTGAGTGGACAAAAGAAATAACGATTACTGGGAAGATTATAAAGCTCTTGTCTTTGATAAATAAACTACAGAAGTACTTTTATTACAACTCATCTGAGTGAATACTTAGGTGTAAAAGGGGTGGAGAAGCTCCGCGTTCCAAGATCGGGGCTCGTCGATCTGATGCTCGACATTGTAAAGACGGTATGCTCCATTGTGGAGAACCTTGGTGACGATGAAGGGACCTTCCCAAGAAGGAGCAAGCTTGTGTGGTTTCTATTGATCCACTCGGAGAACTAAATCTCCTTCCTGGAAGGCTCGACTCTTCACGTTTTTGGCGTGGAAGCGACACAAGTCTTGTTGGTAAATGGTCGATCTGATCAGAACCATCTCCCTCTCTTCCTCTAAAAGGTCGACTGCATCCTGCCGTGCTTGTTCTGCTTCAGCTTCAGTGTAGAGCTCGACCCCGGGAGCATTGTGGAGAAGGTCACTCAGCAAGACTGCTTCAGCTCCGTAGACCAAGAAGAATGGAGTTCTTCCAGTCGACCGGTTGGGTGTGGTCCTTAACCCCCAAAGCACTGAGGGAAGTTCGTCGACCCATGCACCAGCCGCATGCTTAAGATCACGCATCAAACGGGGTTTCAACCCTTTAAGAATCAAACCGTTGGCTCGTTCTGCTTGTCCATTCGATTGTGGGTGAGCGACTGAAGCATAGTCGACTCGCGTGCCTTGAGATGTGCAGAAAGCTTTGAACTCTTCGGAGTCAAAGTTTGATCCGTTGTCAGTGATGATGCTATGCGGGACCCCATATCTGAATATCAATTCTCTGATGAAGCTGACAGCAGTACCGGCATCGAGGTTCTTGATGGTTTTAGCTTCGATCCACTTGGTGAACTTGTCGACTGCTACCAGCACATGGGTAAAACCGCTTCTGCCTGTTCTCAAAGGACCGACCATATCCAAACCCCACACTGCAAAGGGCCAGACGAGTGGTATAGTCTTCAAAGCTGACGCGGGCTTGTGTGACATATTGGAGTAAAATTGGCATCCCTCGCACTTGTCGACTATCTCCTTTGCCATTTCATTCGCTCTTGGCCAATAAAATCTGGCTCGGTATGCTTTGGCCACGATGGTCCGAGAGGACGCATGATGGCCACAGGTCCCTGAGTGGATGTCATCAAGGATTATTCGACCTTCCTCCGGTGTTATGCATTTCTGACCAACTCCAGCTGCGCTTTCTCTGTACAACTGTCCTCTTATCATGGTAAAGGCTTTAGATCGACGGACGATCTGTCGAGCCTCTTCTTCGTCCTCCGGGAGTTCTTTCCTCAAGATATACGTGATGTATGGTACTGTCCAATCTGGAGTGATCACTAGAACTTCCATGATCAGGTCGACCACTGCTGGGAATTCAACCTCAGTCGGGTCCGTAACACTCTTAGGTTACGGAGCTTCATCGGTAAAAAGGTCTTCTACGACTGACGGAGTGTGGATATGCTCCAAGAACACATCACTGGGGATGGCTTCTCTCTTGGATCCTATCTTCGCCAGATCATCAGCTGCTTGATTTTTCAGTCGGGGTATGTGGTGGAGCTCTAACCCTTCGAACTTCTTTTTGAGATTCCTCACTGCATTCCGGTATCCAGTCATGGCTGGGCTTCTAACGTCCCACTCCTTCATCACCTGATTGACCACCAAATCTGAGTCGCCATAAACCATAAGGCGACAGACGCTGAGTGAAATGGCCATGCGCAACCCATACAAGAGTGCTTCATATTCTGCTTCATTGTTGGAGGAATCAAAGTGGATTTGGAGCACATATCTGAGTTTATCTCCTCGGGGGGAAACCAAAACAACCCCAACACTAGAACCATTTAACATCTTAGATCCATCAAAGAACATGGTCCAATGCTCCGAGTGAACTTGAGTCGGCTGCTATTGCTCAATCCACTCGGCAAGGAAATCTGCTATAGCCTGGGACTTAATGGCTTTCTTTGCCTCGAATTTTACATCAAGGGGAAGGAGTTCAATCGCCCATTTAGCCACTCGACCAGTTGCATCTCTGTTATGCAGAATCTCTGACAATGGTGCGTCGCTGACGACTGTAATGTCATGATCGGAGAAATAATGAGCAACCTTCTTCATGGTCATGTAGATCCCATATACGAGCTTCTGATAATGATGGTATCTTTGCTTCGATGGGGTCAAAACTTCAGAGAGATAATACACTGGGCGCTGAACTTTGAAGGCTTTCCCTTCTTCTTCCCGCTCGACCGTAAGTATTGTACTGACGACTTGTCCTGTGGCTGCAATATAGAGCAACAGAGGCTCTTTGCTGATTGGAGAAGCAAGCACCGGGTGGGTGGAGAGCAGAGTTTTTAACTCGGCAAACGCTGCATCAGCTTCTGGAGTCCACTCGAACTTGTCTGCCTTCTTCATCAGTCGGTAAAGGGGCAATGCCTTTTCACCAAGGCGAGAGATGAATCGACTTAACGCGGCCAAGCATCCAGTAAGCTTCTGGACGTCGTGCACACGCACAGGGCGTTTCATTCGGAGTATGGTGCCAACTTTTTCTGTGTTAGCATCAATTCCTCGTTCTGAAACGAGAAAACCGAGTAACTTTCCGCCAGGTACTCCGAATGTGCACTTCGATGGATTGAGCTTGATATCATACCTTCTGAGGTTGGCAATTGTTTCGGCTAGGTCAGTCAATAGGTCAGAACCCTTTCACGACTTGACCACGATATCATCCATGTACGCTTCCACATTCCGACTGATTTGAGTGAGTAAACACTTTTGAATCATTCTCATGAACGTGGCTCCGGCATTCTTGAGGCCGAATGGCATGGTTATATAGCAGAAGCACCCGAATGGAGTGATGAAAGCTGTTTTGATTTCATCAGGTCCATACAGACGGATCTGATGATACCCGGAATAAGCATCTAGAAAAGACAATCTCTCGCACCTTGCGGTCGAGTCGACAATTTGGTCGATGCGAGGGAGAGGAAAATGATCTTTCGGGCAGGCCCGATTGATATGTTTGAAATCAATGCACATGCAAACTAAGTTGTCCTTCTTGGGGACCATGACGACATTGGCGAGCCACTCGGAGTGGTATATCTCTCGAATAAACTCTGTTGCAAGGAGTCGAGCCACCTCCTCGCCAATGGCTTTTTTCTTCTGAACGGCGGACCGTCGAAGATGTTCTTTAACAGGTTTTTCTTTTGAATCGACTCTAAGGCGATGCTCAGCCAGCCCCCTGGGAACATCCGGCATGTCAGCTGGCTTCCATGCAAAGATGTCCCAGTTCTCATGGAGGAACTGGATGAGCGCTTCTTCCTATTTAGAGTTAAGTGTTGTGGAAATATGGGTCAGAGCTGCATTGGGGTCAGTCGGGTGGATATGAACTGGCTTCGTCTCACCGGACGACTGAAATGCTGACTCTGTGGCGGGCTTCTTGGCCCACAGTAAATCACTCGGATCTGCATTCTTCTTGTATTCCTCCAGCTCTACCACTCTTATCTGGTCATCCGCAATCTTTGAGCCTTTCTGGAAACACTCTTCTGCTTTCTTCCGGCTGCCAGTGATGGTGATCACGCCTTTATGGCCAGGCATCTTTAACTTTAGGTACACATAACATGGTCGAGCCATGAAGCGGGCGTAGGCTGGTCTTCCCAAAATAGCGTGGTAGGCGCTTCGAAAATCCACGACTTCAAATGTCAGCTTCTCTTTGCGGAAATGCTTCGAGTCGCCGAACACTACATCCAGAGCTATTTGGCCGAGTGACTCAGCCTTCTTTCCTGGGATGACTCCGTGAAAACTCATGTTGCTGGAACTGAGCCTGGACATCGGAATGCCCATTCCCTTGAGCGTCTCTGCATACAGTATATTCAACCCACTGCCGCCATCCATCAATACCTTCGTCAGTCGAGTGCCTTCGACGACTGGGTCGACCACCAGCGCTTGCCTCCCAGGGGTGGCAATGTGAGTAGGATGGTCAGACTGGTCGAAAGTAATGGGAGTTTGCGATCATCTCAGATAGTTCGGTGTCGCCGGGGCGACCATATTGACCTCACGGTTGATCACTTTCAGTCGACTTTTGCTCTCTACATCAGCAAAAATCATCAGAGTGGAGTTGACATGAGGGTACTCTCCATCACTGTCCTCCTTGTCCTCAGCCTTGTCCGACTCCTTCTCTTTGTCTTTCGGTTGTTTCCCTTGAAACTGCTAGATTAAGAGCCGGCACTGGCGAGTGGTATGCTTTGGGTAGATGAAGTTACCCTCTTCGTCTTTCTTCGTGTGGATATGACACGGTAGATCCATCACGTCATTACCTTCCTTGTCTTTTACCTTCTTGGGGTTCCAAGATCCTTTGGGCTTGCCTTTGAATTTGCCCTGAGTCACGGCCAGAGCCTCTCCAGGAGCAGCTGGCTCGGCCTTCTGCTTTTACTTCCTGTGACACTCTAAAATTTTTATTTGGTTTTTATCAAAAATTTTGTGGTTTTTGAGGAAAGGCCTTGTTTTAAAATTTTTCTTTTTCAGAAAAACCTTCCACTTAAAAAACTTCCTTTGCCTTGGCAAGGATTTTATTTTTTTCAAACTTTGGTGGTTGATCTTTTGAAAACTTCTTCTCTGTTGGTTCCCTCTCAAAATTTATTTTTGGGAGTTTAAATTATTTTTCTTTTAAAATAAAACTCTATGAAAATTTGGGATTTCCATATCTTGGAACCATCCTTGACTTGGCATTCTTGCCCATGTGATAAAACCTCTCCAAAACCTCCCCTACACCTTGTGATCAACCCAAGTTCTCTCTCCCAACTAATCCAAACAAGTTTTGGATTTTATTCTAATTATTTTCCCTCTCAAATCAATTCTGAAAATTATTTGGAGCCTTAGTGATTTTCAAAGCAAGTACTCTTTTTCATTTGAGTTTTGACCTCACACCAACTCCCCTGGATAGTCCTTTGTACCCACAACTCAGAACCATCTTGATCCACTCCTTCTCTTTTCAAATTTTTCAAAATTCAGTCTCTGCAAGTTTGGACCAGATTTGCCAAATTTGATGAAATTCATATCTACACTCCCCCAAAAATTCCACCAAAATTCAGGCAACCTATTTGAGCAATGAGAAGCCACTCCACCAAGTATCAGCTCAAGGAAAAATCACCAGAGGCCAATTTCATTCTGTCGAACACCTTGCAAGCACTGCTGATGTTCAAAATTCAGAAACATTCAGAGTTTAGTGTTGATCTTCGACAGAGTTTCAGTCACGCGGCCACAGTGCACTTGGCGCGTTGCACGCGGCTCTTTCTCCCTGGCCAGCACCCCCGCACGCGCGCTTGGCGTCTTCCCGGCGTCGGTGGCGCCCCTGGCCGCCCGCGCCGGCGTGTCTTGCGGCGGCCGAGACCCCGTTACAGCCGTCAGGGGGCAAGAACGGCGGCTCAACGCCGTTCCGCGCCGCCCATCGCTTCCTGGCTCTCCGCGTGGCCTCATGCACGCCAGCGCACGCCCGTGCACCGCCACCGCGACCGGCAAGCACAGGACGCGCTCCCTGCCGCCGACGGGCCCGCGCCGCCCCGTTCTGTCGAACTCCCTCCTAAGCACCAATCTCCAGCTCGATTAGCACCAAAACGGACCCAGTGGACTCCCACGACGGCGCTCGACTCCCTAATCACCCCCGACCGAGCACTGCACCGCCGTAATCGCTCGCCGGAGACCCGGTTCACGGCAACTGCCTCGGGCCGCCTATAAAAAGGGCCCCCGAGCTCAACCTCGTGCACGCCTCATCCCCACTCCGCACCAGCGCCACGCCAGGCCACTCAGAGGACCTCGAGGAGGTCTCCTCCCCCAGCTCCGGCCGCCCCGATCCGCCTCGGCCTCCACCTCGATTCACTCCGGTGAGGCCATCTCCGGCGCCCAAACCCCGTCCACTACCCTCTCTAGCTACCAGGAGCATAACCCCCTCTTCAATTTAACCCTTGCAGCCCTCTCCGACGAGCCCCTTGACCACCCGAGCCGCCGTCCGCCGGAGCAAAGCTCGCCGTCGACGTGGTGCTCGCCGACCGCCTCCACCACCATCAACCGACGCGGAAGGGTGCCCTGAGCACGGAGGTACCCTCCGATCTCTCTGCCTCGCCGTGGATCGCCGCCGGCGACCACCGCGGCTCTCGGGCACCAGCGAACTCTGCCGCCCCGTTTGAACATTTGAACCTGACGAGTGGGACCCCACCGTCAGCCTCTCTGCCCTTTCTATCGAACCGTTTTCTGGAAGCGCCTTCGGGCAAATACGTCTTTCCTCTGGGCTGGCGTAGTCGCTACCGAAGCGCTTTCTGTTTTAATAAGCTAGCCCCTGGAAATCTTCTGTTTCATTACAGATGAGTCCCTGGACAAAAACCCTTATAACTTTTAAACAGAAAAGTATTTTTGATTGATTCTTCTTCTGTTCTCTTTAAAATTTTGTCTAGTTTTTTATCAGATTTATTTGAAAATTATTTGAAGTACTTTCTGTGCACTCCTTGGTATTTACGATAGCGCATATATTTTCTTTATACCGTAGATACCGAAGGAGGTGATGGAGCCGCGAACTTCACCGAGCTAGGCTCCGACTACTCCGAACCAGGCAAGCATGTTTGAACTTTTGATATGATGAGTGTCTTGGCATGTTCTGCATTTAGCTAGTTTCATGGCATGTTGATGAGCATACCGATGAACGTCATTTTATGCAATGTTGAGGTAAGTGAGTTCGATGATCCATAAGTGGATGAATGTGAGTAAGAATGGCCATGTGTTGGCATGAGGATGGGTAAGATGGACGTGTTGTAGCATGCCAGGCTTATGCCAAACTACGTGACTTCAATGTCAGCTCGTATCACACCAGTTCCTTTCATTCCGCCTTCCCTGTACTACCACACGTTTTCCCCAAGGAATATAGTTTAGTAAGTTGTAAACCGCTTTCCTGGTACACACCAAAAAGAGAGGCCGGGATGATGGTTCCATGGCCCTGGATTAAAGCCAGTCATCCGGTCAGGGGGCATGGGTGTTTCCGGTTGGGACCGAGAGGGGGGCACCCCTTAGAGCGCGCGTATATAAATTTGATCCCATGCTATTCGAGATTGTGATCTCCCCGTCTCAAAAGTTTTTCTTGGACGATGTCTAGGGTGATTCCTAGCATCGAGAGGTATGATGGGTGTGTACTGGTTAGCTGTGTTTTCTTCCGAAATACCGTAAACGGAACTAGTCCTTCGCGACTACGGAAATCCGTTGGCTGTGGGAATAATTTTGTACAAACTCTGCAGAGTCATATATCCCTCCAAATCATCTATTCCATGTCCAATTTCGTATTATCTTGTCCTAACAATGACAGTGTTGATGACAGAGACTCCGGTGTTTCACATGAGTGCTAATTCCGGTTAAATGATATTCCTATGGATGGACTAACCCATTTATTCTTATGAATTAAAAGTTTATTATGATTATTATTTATCTGTCCATAAAAGCCCTTTCTGTGATGTCGCCCCGACGTCCGACTGTGGCATTTCTTTTCAAGCCCTTTCTGTGATGTCGCCCCGACGTCCGACTGTGGCATTTCTTTTCAAGCCCTTTCTGTGATGTCGCCCCGACGTCCGACTGTGGCATTTCTTTTCAAGCCCTTTCTGTGATGTCGCCCCGACGTCCGACTGTGGCATTTCTTTTCAAGCCCTTTCTGTGATGTCGCCCCGACGTCCGACTGTGGCATTTCTTTTCAAGCCCTTTCTGTGATGTCGCCCCGACGTCCGACTGTGGCATTTCTTTTCAAGCCCTTTCTGTGATGTCGCCCCGATGTCCGACTGTGGCATTTCTTTTCAAGCCCTTTCTGTGACGTCGCCCGACGTCCGACTGAGGTATTTCTTTTTAAGCCCTTTATGTGGTGTCGCTAAGACGCCCGATTGTGGCATCTTTTTCTTTATATTTATTTGTTCACCTTTCGAGGCGTCGCTTCAGACACCCGATCGGAAATTATTTATGTTCTGTTGGGATTTCAGGCGGACTACCGCCGTTTCCCTTTTACTTACCTTGTTATGATAATTTGAATGTACATTTGGTGAATTAATCATGACGCATCCATGCATGCATTTGTTATATCTTACGTCCGAACTGTCTTGCGAGTACTTTCAAAGTACTCACTGGCTTGTTGATTTGGCCAGATGCTGACGAAGGCGATCTCATGGATGAAGAGTTTGATAGCGAGTCCGACACCTAGAGGAGTCCCAGTCAGTCTCGTGCGACCCTGGATTTGGTCACTATTTTATATCCGCTTCCGCTACCAAATAAATTCATCGAGCCTCACCTCGACGCTCGATGAGATGATAGACATAGAGTCTTGTATTTCTCTCCCCGCCGTGTTTTTCCACCACCGCCATATCCTCGAGTCAGTAGTATGCCTCCACACCACTGTGTCATGTCCGCCATTATGTATAATTATTGGTGTGCTTGTAATAATTTGGTTGAGCAACCGCAGTTCGACCCTGTAATATATTTTATGCTACTGGCTTATTGTATCAAGAAATTGTCTACCAGTGAGGAGGATTTCTCTCATACTGGACTCAAAAGATTGGTTTCTCAATAAATATTTTTATTGGAAAACCGGTCGTGACAAGCTTGGTACCAGAGCCAGGCTGACTGTTGGAAGCCATTATGTGCGATCGCTAATTGATTATTACCATGATAGAGCTAATTTATATTTTTGCAATTGTAGCCATTTTCTGTCAGTCAGCATAAATTTATGATCTGACCATGCAGAATTTTTGCCCACTTTTGTAGATGGCCGACATCAGCTGCGAGTCTCAGACCTTCGCCAACGTGCCCGATGGGTTCGTCAAGCTTCTTTCTTTCATCGTTCAGGTCGCGATGGGGCCATCCGTGCGCCCAGTCTTCACACTCTGCCAGCACCGAGTCAACGACAGTCTGACCATGCACCAGGCCGCAGTGCAGTTCAAGGGAGGGCGTGGTGAGTTACGCCGCTTCCGGTTCGTGGGAAGAGCCATGCCTACGGAGAGGCATGCTATGCAGATGGCAGCCCGCGAGGCGATAGCTCGTCTCAGGGATGTCCTTCCCGTGATGAAGACTCGTCGTTACCGTTATCTTCCGTGCCATGTGCCTTACACCTGTCACTACGCATACTCCTGCCCCAGAGGAGAACGAGACGAGGCTTTTGAGATGCTCATTGAGTATCTCCGGGCCCTGGAGGCAGCCTTCGACAACCTGGTGGACGACTTCGTAGCTACCCGCATGGACTCAGTCCATGGCTGTGCCTCCAACAGGAGGGAGCTCCTACCAATCGCACCGCCACTGACTTTTGTCTCGTCATCAGCATCTTTTACGCCTGCTCGTCGCCTGCCTTTTACCGAAGAATTCAACCAAGTCATTGCGCCCACTCCAGCGCGCACTGCACCAACCTTCGCGCCCACTCCTGTACGTGTTGCTCCGCCCCTGGCAACCGCTCCGTCCGCTCTGCGCAACACTACACGTATGGAGCCCATTAGCGAGGAGGAAGTCGAGTCCCCAACCTCGCTAGGCCTCGCCCTCGGCAGGGCAAAGGAGGTCGTCAACATCTCCACCTGAGTACGCTTAGCTGCCGTGTATTGTACCGCTTTGTAAGATATGTACATAGGTTGTGAGAAGTAGCCTGTTTGCGCATCATGTAGGATCTGGAGGAGTGCACTAGCCTAAATAACATGTCAGGATTATGTACGCATATCCTGAGTGTTGTATTGTATAATTACCGCCCGCGTGTAAGATATGTAATGAGCAGTCCTTCTCCGTGCGCAAGTCGATTTGTTTTTCTTAAGTAAGCCGAGTTATTTAATTCTATCTGCCATCTTTATGCATTTATGGTTTTGTTTTGCGACTCTTTCCGCTTTTCTTATGAGTTTTACAAAAAAATATGTCCCCAGAGTAAAAAAAATGTCTCGTCCTTGGACACGCTCCATGCCAACTCCACCAGAGGAAAATTATGATACACAACCCAACAACGAGTTCACCCAGGGACAGTCAAGCCAACAGGGCAGTGAATCGGCACTTTCACAAATGTGCCGCCTTTATGAGCAGAGTCAGCAACAACATCGGGAGATGATGAACCAAGTCATCAACATGGGAAATCACCATGGACAGTATCAACAGCATTCCAAGTTATCTGAACTACAGAAGACACGTCCTCAAACATTTTCTCACACTGACAAGCCTCTTGAAGCCGAGGACTGGCTTCGAGATATGGAGAGGAAATTAATTATTGCAAAATGTTCAGATCTCGAGAAAGTACTATATGCTCCACACTATCTCACAGGAGCAGCCGCATCATGGTGGGAGAATTTTCTGCACATGCATCCCAACGAAAATAACATAACCTGAGATGATTTCAAGGAAGGTTTCCGTGGTGCACATATTCCTAAGAGTATTATGAAAATCAAGAAGGGAATATTCGATGACCTCAAACAAAGGAACATGACAGTGTCAGATTACAACAGTCAATTTACCCTATTATCCCGCTACGCCAATGAGGAACGTACGACTGAAATCAAGAAGATGGAGAAATTCCTTGACGGTCTGGCGCCCGCGCTTAAATGCCAACTGGTCGTGCACACTTTTCCTGATTTTAAAACACTGGTGGACAAAGCCATTACTCTAGAAAATGAGAGACGCAGTCTGGAAGATATCCGCAAGCGAAAAAGGGACCAGACTAATCACGCTCACAATCACCGAAGCAAGACAGATTTTCAAAAGGGTGGGACACACAAATTCTCATCCAATGCCTCACGCCCAATCAAGAATTTTCATGCAAGGGACAAGGAATTCACCTATCGCCCCGGCGTTACTTGTTACGCTTGTGGAGAAGAAGGGCACTATGCCAAACAGTGCCCCAAGCCAAGGAGTTCAACCCCAAAGCCGAACAACGGCGGCAATAATTCAGCACCCAAGCGAAACAATTTCAAGCCCAACAATAACCACAGGAAGGGTCATCTGAACCACGTAACCAAAGAGGAGGCACAAAATGCTCCGGATATCGTACTCGGTACGTTTCCTGTCAACACAATACCTGCAATGGTTTTGTTTGATTCTGGAGCTTCTCACTCTTTCATTTCGAAAAGTTTTGCTTTGCAAAATAAGTTTTCGATACTTCCTTTGGAGAAATCCATGATCATCAAGTCCCCTGGGATTCAGCAAGTTTCTCAGAATTACTGTCAGAATGTGGTCATTGAGTTCGAAGGATTGGAGTTTCACGCAAATCTTATTGTATTGGAAAACAAAGGACTGGATGTCATCCTAGGGATGGATTGGCTAACCACCAATAAAGGTTTCATCGACTGTTTCAACAGGACCGTGATTCTCACACACCACCAAGGGAAGACAATAAGAGTATCAGCCAAGGAAGGAAAAAGACCCCGGCAACCGAGATTAAATAAGGTGGACGTTTCTGAGCTAAACAAGGTTCCAGTAGTGTGTGAATTTCCAGATGTATTCCCTGAAGAGCTGCCAGGCATGCCACTAGACCGAGAAATAGAATTCCGCATTGAGCTAGCGCCAGGAACCGCTCCCATATACAAGAAACCATACAGAATGGCACCATCCGAGTTGGTCGAGTTGAAGAAGCAAATAAAGGAATTACTGGAAAAAGGATACATTCGAGCCAGCTCCTCACCTTGGGGGTCACCAATTTTATTTGCCAAAAAGAAGGATGGAACGCTGAGATTGTGTATTGACTATCGAGCACTTAACATGGTCACAGTCAAAAACAAATACCCGATGCCAAGGATAAATGATTTATTTGATCAGCTCGCTCAGGCCAAGGTATTCTCAAAAATTGACTTAAGGTCAGGATACCATCAATTGAAGGTACGAATGGAAGATATCCCCAAAACGGCCTTCACCTCCAGATATGGACTGTACGAGTTCACAGTGATGCCATTTGGATTAACTAACGCCCCAGCATATTTTGTTCACCTCATGAACAAAGTATTTATGAAGTTTATGGACAAGTTCGTCGTGGTATTCATCGACGATATTCTGGTATACTCCAAGACACCAGAAGAGCACGCAGAACATCTCAGGATTGTGCTAGGAGAGCTAAGAAAACACCAATTGTATGCCAAGTTCAGCAAGTGCGAATTTTGGCTAAGACAAGTAGGTTTTCTAGGCCACGTGCTGACTCAAGACGTTATCGCAGTGGACCCAGAGAAAGTTAAGGCCGTACTTGACTGGAAATCACCAGCCAGCGTAACGGACATACGGAGTTTCTTGGGAATGGCAGGATATTACCGCAGATTTATTGAAGGATTTTCCACCATAGCCAAGCCTATGACACAGTTGCTCAAGAAAGATAAGAAGTTTGAGTGGACAGAAGCCTGCAAGAAAAGTTTCCAAGAGCTAAAGCGGAAATTAACAACAGCACCGGTATTAATTGTACCCGACATACACAAGAATTTTGAAGTATATTGTGACGCGTCCAGAAAGGGTCTCGGATGCGTGTTGATGCAAGAAGGCAAGGTTGTCGCCTACGCTTCAAGGCAACTTCGCAAGCATGAGGAAAATTATCCCACTCATGACTTAGAAATGGCAGCAGTTATTCATGCACTCAAGGAATGGAGGCATTTCTTACTTCGGAATCGATGTGAAATATATACGGACCACAAAAGTCTCAAATATATTTTCACGCAGCCAGAACTAAATTTACGGCAACGACGCTGGTTGGAATTGGTAAAGGATTATGATGTTGGGATCCATTACCATCCAGGGAAAGCAAATGTAGTGGCCGATGCCCTGAGTCGGAACCCCAGCTCCGACGGGAACTATCTGCACAGCTTGAGGGCCGAATTCCATCAAGAATTTGCCAAGCTCAACTTGATAATGGTAGCAGAAGGCACCATATCAAACTTGGTAATACAACCCAACCTTGTGAAGAAAATTAAAGAAGCTCAGCCTGGTCACCCCAGCATTGAAGGAATTAAAAGAAAGTTGAGTATGGGTAAAGCCTCGGAATTCGTCATCGACAATGAAGGAATATTATGGTACGGAGAAAGGCTATGCGTGCCAAACATAGAAGACCTTAAACAGCAAGTTTTAGCTGAAGCACACACCACTCCATATTCGATCCACCCTGGAGGAACCAAAATGTATAAGGATATTCAGGAAAGATTTTGGTGGCACGGTATGAAGAGGGACATAGCCGCCTTCATTGCATGTTGCGACTCATGTCAACGCATAAAAGCTGAACATCAGAGACCAGCCGGACTACTGCAACCAAACAAAATACCTGAGTGGAAATGGGACGAAATAGGGATGGATTTTATTGTCGGACTACCTCGGTCACGACACGGGAATGATGCCATATGGGTCATCACTGACAGGTTGACCAAAGTGGCACACTTTATTCCAGTGAAGACAACCTACACCACTCAGAGGCTTGCCAGGATTTATCTTTCCCGCATAGTTTGTCTGCACGGTGTCCCGAAGACTATAATATCTGACAGAGGCACTCAGTTCGTCTCAAGATTTTGGGAGCATTTACAACAGGCTCTGGGAACCCAACTAGCCTTTAGTACCGCATACCATCCACAGACTGATGGACAAACAGAACGCGTAAACCAGATTTTAGAAGACATGCTGAGAGCATGTGTCCTCACATATGGAACCAGTTGGGAAGAAAGCCTGCCATACACCAAGTTCGCATATAACAATAGCTACCAGGCCAGCCTACAAATGGCACCATTTGAGGCCTTATACGGACGAAGGTGTCGTACCCCGTTAAATTGGTCAGAGACCGGAGACAGTCGCATCTTCGGACCAGACATGCTCAGAGAAGCCGAGGAAAAGGTCAAGCTAATCAGAGACCGACTTAAGACCGCTCAAAGTCGACAGAAGAGTTATTATGATCAGAAACATCGTAGGGTCAGCTTCGAACCCGGTGAGTTCGTATACCTGAGAGTATCCCTTATGAGAGGATTGCAATGATTCAGGATAAAAGGGAAGTTAGCACCAAGATTCATTGGACCATTTTGCATAGTGGCACGAAGAGGCACTGTAGCCTACCAGCTAGACTTACCCGAGGAATTATCCGATGTCCACGACGTGTTCCGTGTCTCGCAATTGAGGAAGTACGTACGCAACCCAGAGAAACAAGTATCCCATGAAAACATTGATGTGCAGCCAGACCTCACTTATCGAGAACGTCCCGTAAGAATATTAGAGGAATCTGAAAGGAGGACCCGACAGAAGACCATCAAGTTTTTCAAAGTCCAGTGGAGCAATCACACAGACAGTGAAGCAACTTGGGAAAGCGAGGATTTTCTTCGGACTGAGCATCCACACCTATTTAAGGATCAGCTGAAATCTCGGGGACGAGATTTTTCCTAAGGGGGTAGGTGTTGTGACACTCTAAAATTTTTATTTGGTTTTTATCAAAATTTTTGTGGTTTTTGAGGAAAGGCCTTGTTTTAAAATTTTCCTTTTTCAGAAAAACCTTCCACTTAAAAAACTTCCTTTGCCTTGGCAAGGATTTTATTTTTTTCAAACTTGGTGGTTGATCTTTTGAAAACTTCTTCTCTGTTGGTTCCCTCTCAAAATTTATTTTTGGGAGTTTAAATTATTTTTCTTTTAAAATAAAACTCTATGAAAATTTGGGATTTCCATATCTTGGAACCATCCTTGACTTGGCATTCTTGCCCATGTGATAAAACCTCTCCAAAACCTCCCCTACACCTTGTGATCAACCCAAGTTCTCTGTCCCAACTAATCCAAACAAGTTTTGGATTTTATTCTAATTATTTTCCCTCTCAAATCAATTCTGAAAATTATTTGGAGCCTTAGTGATTTTCAAAGCAAGTACTCTTTTTCATTTGAGTTTTGACCTCACACCAACTCCCCTGGATAGTCCTTTGTACCCACAACTCAGAACCATCTTGATCCACTCCTTCTCTTTTCAAATTTTTCAAAATTCAGTCTCTGCAAGTTTGGACCAGATTTGCCAAATTTGATGAAATTCATATCTACACTCCCCCAAAAATTCCACCAAAATTCAGGCAACCTATTTGAGCAATGAGAAGCCACTCCACCAAGTATCAGCTCAAGGAAAAATCACCAGAGGCCAATTTCATTCTCTCGAACACCTTGCAAGCACTGCTGCTGTTCAAAATTCAGAAACATTCAGAGTTTAGTGTTGATCTTCGACAGAGTTTCAGTCACGCGGCCACAGTGCACTTGGCGCGTTGCACGCGGCTCTTTCTCCCTGGCCAGCACCCCCGCACGCGCGCTTGGCGTCTTCCCGGCGTCGGTGGCGCCCCTGGCCGCCCGCGCCGGCGTGTCTTGCGGCGGCCGAGACCCCGTTACAGCCGTCAGGGGGCAAGAACGGCGGCTCAACGCCGTTCCGCGCCGCCCATCGCTCCCTGGCTCTCCGCGTGGCCTCATGCACGCCAGCGCACGCCCGTGCACCGCCACCGCGACCGGCAAGCACAGGACGCGCTCCCTGCCGCCGACGGGCCCGCGCCGCCCCGTTCTGTCGAACTCCCTCCTAAGCACCAATCTCCAGCTCGATTAGCACCAAAACGGACCCAGTGGACTCCCACGACGGCGCTCGACTCCCTAATCACCCCCGACCGAGCACTGCGCCGCCGTAATCGCTCGCCGGAGACCCCGTTCACGGCAACCGCCTCGGGCCACCTATAAAAAGGGCCCCCGAGGTCAACCTCGTGCACGCCTCATCCCCACTCCGCACCAGCGCCATGCCAGGCCACTTGGAGGACCTCGAGGAGGTCTCCTCCCCCAGCTCCGGCCGCCCCGATCCGCCTCGGCCTCCACCTCGATTCACTCCGGTGAGGCCATCTCCGGCGCCCAAACCCCGTCCGCTACCCTCTCTAGCTACCAGGAGCATAACCCCCTCTTCAATTTAACCCTTGCAGCCCTCTCCGACGAGCCCCTCGACCACCCGAGCCGCCGTCCGCCGGAGCAAAGCTCGCCGTCGACGTGGTGCTCGCCGACCGCCTCCACCACCATCAACCGACGCGGAAGGGTGCCCTGAGCACGGAGGTACCCTCCGATCTCTCTGCCTCGCCGTGGATCGCCACCGGCGACCACCGCGGCTCTCGGGCACCGGCGAACTCTGCCGCCCCGTTTGAACATTTGAACCTGACGAGTGGGACCCCACCGTCAGCCTCTCTGCCCTTTCTATCGAACCGTTTTCTGGAAGCGCCTTCGGGCAAATACGTCTTTCCTCTGGGCTGGCATAGTCGCTACCGAAGCGCTTTCTGTTTTTATAAGCTAGCCCCTGGAAATCTTCTGTTTCATTACAGATGAGTCCCTGGACAAAAACCCTTATAACTTTTAAACAGAAATGTATTTTTGATTGATTCTGCTTCTGTTCTCTTTAAAATTTTGTCTAGTTTTTTTATCAGATTTATTTGAAAATTATTTGAAGTACTTTCTGTGCACTCCTTGGTATTTACGATAGCGCATATATTTTCTTTATACCGTAGATACCGAAGGAGGTGACGGAGCCGCGAACTTCACCGAGCTAGGCTCCGACTACTCCGAACCAGGCAAGCATGTTTGAACTTTTGATATGATGAGTGTCTTGGCATGTTCTGCATTTAGCTAGTTTCATGGCATGTTGATGAGCATACCGATGAACGTCATTTTATGCAATGTTGAGGTAAGTGAGTTCGATGATCCATAAGTGGATGAATGTGAGTAAGAATGGCCATGTGTTGGCATGAGGATGGGTAAGATGGCAGTGTTGTAGCATGCCAGGCTTATGCCAGACTACGTGACTTCAATGTCAGCTCGTATCACACCAGTTCCTTTCATTCCGCCTTCCCTGTACTACCACACGTTTTCCCCAAGGAATATGGTTTAGTAAGTTGTAAACCGCTTTCCTGGTACACACCAAAAAGAGAGGCCGGGATGATGGTTCCATGGCCCTGGATTAAAGCCAGTCATCCGGTCAGGGGGCATGGGTGTTTCCGGTTGGGACCGAGAGGGGGGCACCCCTTAGAGCGCGCGTATATAAATTTGATCCCATGCTATTCGAGATTGTGATCTCCCCGTCTCAAAAGTTTTTCTTGGACGATGTCTAGGGTGATTCCTAGCATCGAGAGGTATGATGGGTGTGTACTGGTTAGCTGTGTTTTCTTCTGAAATACCGTAAACGGAACTAGTCCTTCGCGACTACGGAAATCCGTTGGCTGTGGGAATAATTTTGTACAAACTCTGCAGAGTCATATATCCCTCCAAATCATCTATTCCATGTCCAATTTCGTATTATCTTGTCCTAACAATGACAGTGTTGATGACAGAGACTCCGGTGTTTCGCATGAGTGCTAATTCCTGTTAAATGATATTCCTGTGGATGGACTAACCCATTTATTCTTATGAATTAAAAGTTTATTATGATTATTATTTATCTGTCCATAAAAGCCCTTTCTGTGATGTCGCCCCGACGTCCGACTGTGGCATTTCTTTTCAAGCCCTTTCTGTGATGTCGCCCCGACGTCCGACTGTGGCATTTCTTTTCAAGCCCTTTCTGTGATGTCGCCCCGACGTCCGACTGTGGCATTTCTTTTCAAGCCCTTTCTGTGATGTCGCCCCGACGTCCGACTGTGGCATTTCTTTTCAAGCCCTTTCTGTGATGTCGCCCCGACGTCCGACTGTGGCATTTCTTTT